>NC_072769.1:16639483-16755662 GCF_022539595.1 Amphiprion ocellaris | reverse complement strand
GATGACGTTTTTAGAGCGACATGCTATACTTTGACGTTTCAAGAGCGACATGCTATACGATGACGTTTTTTGGACGACATGCTATACTATGACGATTTTAGAGCGACATGCTATAGTATGACGTTTTTAGAGCGACATGCTATACTATGACATTTTTAGAGCGACATGTTATACTATGACTTTTTAGAGCGACATGCTATACTATGACGTTTTTAGAGCGACATGCTATACGATGACGTTTTTTGGACAACATGCTATACTATGACGTTTTTAGAGCGACATGCTATACTATGACGTTTTTTGGGCGACATGCTATACTATGACGTTTTTTGAGCGATATGCTATACTATGACATTTTTAGAGCAACATGCTATACTATGACGTTTTTAGAGCAACATGCTATACTATGACGTTTTTAGAGCGACATGCTATACTATGACGTTTCTAGAGCGACATGCTATACTTTGACGTTTCAAGAGCGACATGCTATACGATGACGTTTTTTGGGCGACATGCTATACTATGACGTTTTTAGAGCGACATGCTATAGTATGACGTTTTTAGAGTGACATGCTATACTATGACGTTTTTAGAGCGACATGCTATACGATGTTTTTAGATCGACATGCTATACTACGACGTTTCAAGAGCGACATGCTATACGATGACGTTTTTTGGACGACAGCTTATACTATGACTTATTTTGGGCGACATGCTATACTATGACGTTTTTAGAGCAACATGCTATACTATGACGTTTCAAGAGCGACATGCTATACGATGACGTTTTTTGGACGACAGCTTATACTATGACTTTTTTTGGGCGACATGCTATACTATGACGTTTTTAGAGCGACATGCTATACTATGACGTTTCAAGAGCGACATGCTATACTATGACGTTTCAAGAGCGACATGCTATACGATGACGTTTTTTGGACGACAGCTTATACTATGACTTTTTTTGGGCGACATGCTATACTATGACGTTTTTAGAGCGAAATGCTATACTATGACGTTTTTAGAGCGACATGCTATACTATGACGTTTCAAGAGCGACATGCTATACGATGACCTTTTTTGGATGACAGCTTATACTATGACTTTTTTTGGGCGACATGCTATAGTATGACGTTTTTAGAGCGACATGCTATACTATGACGTTTTTCGAGCTACATGCTATACTATGACGTTTTTAGAGTGACATGCTATACTATGACGTTCTTTGAACGACATGCTATACTATGACGTTTTGTGGACCAAAGGCAATACTATAATGTTTTTAGAGCGACATGCTATACTGACTTTTTTAGAGGGCCGTGCTATACTATGACGTTTTTAGAGCAACATGCTATACTATGATGTTTTTTGAACGACATGGTATACTATGACGTTTTTTGGACCAAAGGCTATACTATGACATTTTTAAAGCGACATGCTATACTATGACGTTTTTAGAGCGACATGCTATACAATGACGTTTTTAGAGCGACATGCTATACAATGACGTTTTTAGAGCGACATGCTATACTATGACATTTTTTGGGCGACATGGTATACTATGACGTTTTTTTGGACCAAATGCTATACTATGACGTTTTTTGGGCGACATGCTTATTATAAGGCCTTACTATCAGGGACGTTTCTTTATGATGTGAATTCAAAATCACTGTAAACAAGGAAACAACCTACGTTGATGGATTTAAGAAGTTATTGTAAGAAAACGGCTGTGTTGCGAGGACCTTCAGTGATCTATATCACCTTTTTAGAGCGACATGCTATACTATGACGTTTTTTTGGGCAACATGCTATACTATGACGTTTTTAGAGCGACATGCTATACTATGACATTTGCTGGGCAACACTCTATACTATAGGCTTTTTAAATTGACATATTACTGTGACTTTTTTTTGTTTTAGTTTTTTTTGTTTTTTAGCAACATACAAGAATTTGAACAGTTTTAAAAATTACCATACTTTTACTTGTGCAATGAAATATTATTCTATGGCATTTTTTAGATCACATATACGCTGATGTTTTCTTGAAAAGCATACTATTTTGACAATATACTGCACTATGACATTTTTTGAACCACATATCATACATGACAATTTTAGGCAACATCCTATCATTTTGCACTTTTTGAACCACATAATAATCAGTTGGGTTTTGTTGCCGACATGCTATACTATGAACTACAGGCCATACTATGTTATTCTTGAAAAGTATACTATACTTTGACATTTTCTGAACTACATCCTATACTATGGCGTTATACACAGAGTGCTTTGGTTACATGTTGATTTATAATCTAAATATTTTTCTGTTTTGTTTTTTTACGGGATTACCACAGACCTGACCGTGAACACCGTTGACACCCACCTGAGGGAGATGCTGCCTAAGATCTCAAGGCTGCTTGGTCGTGGTCTTTCTGGTCCTGCTCCAGAACGCCTTCATCAACTACGTCTTCTTTTGAAGAGGCCCTCAGATGCTGCAATCTCTGACCTTAAGGAGGAACTGCTGCTTTCACTCTGTAACGAGACGGCGGTTATTTTAAAGACCCAGCTCCTGTCGGCTTTGAAAGAAAGTTTAATACCCATCAAAACGGAACTGCAGACAGTTAAATCTGAGCTGTAGGTCAGTATTTCAAACATCAAGTCCAACCCGGCTGCCCTAAAGCACGCTGTGGGTGAAATGGAAACTTCACTCTCCACATCGCCGACGACATCGTCACACTCCAAAGCAGAGCACCTGTCTGCTGAACTTTTAAAAGTGGACTATAAATGTGAAGAATGTGAGCAGCAGCAGACTGTGAGCAGCAGAACAAATGTGATCAGAAAGAAGTCATTTTCTTTTTTATTTTCTTTCTGGTTGACTTGATACTGTCAGATGCAGATGTTGGAGCTGATTCTGATCTTTCAGGATAAAAAGCTGCTTTTCCTTCACAGACTTTTCAAGAAATTATTCTCTCAGGTTTTCTCTGCTATTTATATTTTTATTATCTGTGATTATTTCATTATTTCTTTATTGTAAAAATAAAGTTTGAGGTATAAAGACTCATTTAGTTATTTTAATCCTGAAATCTTTGATGTAGCAGAACTAAACTTCAATTTTCCTTCTTGTACTTCTGATACTAGAACTAAACGTATCTTCAACCCGGATCATCTGCTTTTAATGAATCAGCAGCAACATCACAACAACAAATGAGACAATTTTCAAAAAATTAATTAAACTGATGTCATTTAAAACTATCAGTCTGTTTTAGTGTCAAATTAAAGCTGATTACTGACAACTACAACATTAACGTTACTGTTTTAATCACATTTAAGTTTCCTGAACGTTACATTAATGTCAACCAGCCACAGTTTTATGAACTTAATGAACCACATGACAGGAACACAACACACTTCAGCTGTTTACATGAAACTCAACACATTAGCTTGATGCTACGTTAGCTTTAATCAGACTAAGACTGAGCAGCTAGCTCGGTTAGCATCGCTAACATTAAAGCTAATATTTACTATGCTAACTTTCTTCTCTGGTCAACACACACTGAAACAAACTCCACCAACATCTGGAGTGCATGGCACACATTACATCTGACACTAAAGCTGCATATAAAGTGCATTAAAAGCGGCACCGATACGAAAATAAACATTGACTTACCGAACTATTAGTCCTTTCAGTGTCTGCTGGTAGAATTAGCCAAAGGTAGAAAACTGGTTAAAACAAGCCAACGGGCAGGAAAACTGTCTGTGGAAAATGTTGTGCTGCTCCACCGATAAATAAACCAACAGTTATTATATCAGAATTAATCCAAACGAGGAGAACAGAGTCTCTGCTGCCTCCTCCATAGGACCTTTCAATCATTCCAGACCGGACTGTCAATCAAGTAGTCCCGCCCCCTGGCTTCGCAAAACTTTAACGCTCTATGAAAAAATCAATATTGATTTATTTTAAGATCGGCCACCTGATCTCTCATTTTGACCATGAAAACTCACGAAAAAATAATTAATTTCAGTCTATACACCGTACTCTGTTTGGCTCCACGCTTGCTGATGACCACTTCCGGTCTCAGAAAATGAAAAAACGGATCTTTTTTCGTTTCTGTCTCTCACTGATTTTACTTTCTTGCTATTCTAAATATAAAACGAAAATCAAAGCATTTTTTTAAAAAAAAAATCGTATATCCCTTTTTGATTATAAGAAGGAAAAACGCCTTGTATTTCAATTTTAATTTTTGTATTTTAAAACGAAAATCAAGTAACCACTCATTTTTTGTTTTTCAATACCCGTTTCAGAACGGAAAATCCAATTACCAGATCCGTACACGGACCGTACACAATCCGTGTATGGTTCACTCATTCGTTTTTCTGTTTCAAAATAAAATGAGAATAAACAAATATTTGCTCTGGGGTGTTTTTGTTTTTTTCGTTTAAAAATTAAATTCGAAAAACAAAAAGCAGAGAAAGAAAAAAACGCGTTTTTATAAATTTTAAGGTTTAAACAAAAGAAAAGCGTTTTCCCATTTGGAAGCTGCCGGCAGAACCGGAAATCAAAGTCATAACTCGTGGTGACTTGACTTCACTTCTCTGTCCCAAACTCCGCCCACGTACTTTGAAAACAACCAAGACGTGTTTGTCTCATTTAGAAGTAGTCCACGCATCACACTGAGAGCTCATGATCTCAGTGTGAACAAAATCACTTTAATATTCCAAGTAAGTATTTTTAAGTATAAAAACGCGAAGAACTCTGACGATTTCAGTTTAATCATGTGAACTGTTGATAGTTTCCGTCTCCAGATGTTTCATCGCAGATTCGTCCTGACCACACCTGGCTTTGTGTGAAATAAAGATACCAGATGAAGAAGACCTGCCGAAAAACGTCGGCATCACTACTTAATAAAGTCTATAACCATGTAAATATCACCTACAGACAGTAAAAAGAAATGTGCTGGCTGAAATAAAAAAAACATGTATTTTTATGAACGCTGAGAGGAAACGATGGAATCCAGAGCTAAAATTAGAGACCACAATCTGACTCATCATGCCCCGCTATCGGGCAATGATACAGAAATCTTCAACAAATACATGGATCCAGACTATAAGCTGCATCTCTGCCAAAATCTAATCACTTGGTCCTTGTGGCATGTCTGACCTTCCCTGCAAATTTCATCCAAATCCGTTTGGATTGTTTTTTCAGTCTGTTTTTGACTAATGTTGCAAACAGACAGACAGACAAACCAATGTCGATTGTCGCATAGCTCTGCCGAGTTCCTTGGCAAAGCAAAAATAAGAGTGGCAAGTAGTATTTGCTAACTCTCAATTCACAATTCAGAAAAAAGGTTCTATCCAATGCTGGTTTTTCAGAACTGACAGTGACTGTTTGTGTTGCTATCTACTGCCTTAATTAATAGTACATACCATAACGTTATTGTCTGTCTGTAGCAAGAGCAGTAGATGTTCAGCAGTTCAAACTCTGGTCCGCATCCTACTTCTAGGGACTCACCGACATAAGCAATGTCACATTTCAATCAAACATCCATCCATCCATTATCTATACACCGCTTAATCCACATTAGGGTTGCGGGGGGCTGAGGTCTATCCCAGCTGACTTGGGGCAAAGACAGGGGACACCCTGGACAGGTCAACAGTCTATCACAGGGCTACATTTAGAGACAAACAATCACACTCACATTCACACCTACAGACCTACAGATAATTTAGAATCACCAATTAACCTCAACATGTTTTTGGACTGTGGGAGGAAGCTGGAGAACCCGGAAAAAACCCACGCATGCACAGGGAGAACATGCAAACTCCATGCAGAAAGATCCCAGGAAAGCGGGGACATGAACCAGGGATCTTCTAGCTGCAAGGCAACAGTGCAAACCACCAGACCTTACCCAAATGTGAGTGATTCTATATTTGCAAGGTTCAAGCAGTAAGTATGTTCAGTATTTTGCACAGTAAGCTCAAGTTAAGTGTTCTTACACCACAAAAAGAGATATAGGTAGCAGTGTTAGTTGCTTCGGTTCCTGCTCTGTCCTAGTCATGTTGTTATGTCCTTGGGCAAGACACTTTACCCACCTTGTCTTCAGTGCAGCTACTCACACTGGTATATGAATGTTGGTGGTGGTCGGAGGGGCCGTAGGCGTGGATTGGCAGCCACGTTTCCGTCAGTCTGCCCCAGGGCAGCTGTGGCTACAAATGTAGTTTACCACCATCAGAGTGAGAATGTATGAGTGAATGAATAATGGATCCATTGTACGCGCTTTGAGTATACCTTAATAGAAAAGCGCTATATAAATCTAATCCATTATTATTATTAAATCTGGGTTTGCATAAAGGGCTGATACTGTGCTCTCGCAAATTAGTCTCATGGTGAGGCAGCAGTCTGACAAACTGATCAAGATGAAGGATTGTTAAGGCAGCAAACATCAGAAAGGTGAACAGTGGAGGAAATTTCTCAAAACTAAAGAGAAGAATAAGGCATGTAAGAGGAAATTAATTCACACAAGTCCTTTCATAAGATGAATTTAAAAAAGAAAAAACTGAAAAGATTTAATATAGAATGATTAAAAAGATGTGGGCAGCAAGAAACGTCAAATATGGAACAATGGCCTTTCGTAAAATTCATAGTTGAAAGCAGCTGTAAAAAGGAAAAATGGAAAGGTACCAGAAATCCACATGCTAAAATCACAGGAAGTTGCAAAAACATTCACATGCAGATGGATATTTCTTTGGCTTTGGGAGAGCTGAAAGAGACAAAAATGAAAATGCTTATTTTGGAAAAGATCAGATTAGTTTCATAATGCTTAAGAAGTTGCGTACAAACCTGTCCCCTTGAAATTACTTGAATACATTACTGAATTGTTTTCCCATTTACATTGTGATGACAAAAGACATAATCATAATGAAGTTCTAAGTGTTATATTAGATATTCTCAACATTTTTACAAGTCCTCATTGTGCTCTCCTCAAAAGTAGCTGCAGTTGCAATACATTTCCTGGAAACAGGTCTGTTAGGAAACAAGACACCAAGAAAGTCTGACATGTAGTCTTATTTTAGCAAGAGCAAGTGGTAGGAGCAGTAATGATCTTATTATCAAAGCAAGGAGATGAATTCAGTAATCCACCTGGATACAGTTAACACATCTCACTTTAGCGAGCTACAGTTGTGAAAAGAAAGTCTCCATACACTTGTATAAATACTGAATATCTTTGCAGTCTTGAGTTCATTATGACTCCTACAAGTCTTCATTTTCTGTGACAGAATCTTTGACACATGTTCGTCTTTGTCACAAAAAACAATCATGCATTTTGTTTCTTTCATAGATTTATTACAGGTCTTCTACAAATGACAGAATCTGCTGGGATGTGGTTCATTATTTTCACCATATTTAGGTACTTTTGGTAGCCGTCTGCAAGTTTCTCGGTGTATTTTTGAGAACTCCTCTTGACAGAAACGGTGCAGTTCAGCTAAATTTGTTGACCTTCTGACACAGACTTCTTTCTTCAGCACAGTTCAGAGGTTCTTAGAGCTTGAGGGGCATAAATCTATCCTGATTTAGTCTTTACCATATTTTTTACGTGTGTTTTACATCATTGTCTTGCTGGAACACCTAACTGCAACCAAGCCCCAACCTTCTGGCTTATAATTTTAGGTTTTCCTGAAGAATGTGGAAGTAAAACTCTTCATTATTCTGTTTACTTTGTGTAAAACACCAGTTCCACTGGCACCAAAACAGCACCAGAGAATAATACTGCCACCACCATGCTTGCCAGTAGGTATCGTGTTCTACAGGTTCAGGGCCTCCACTTCTCAGCTCCAACCATACACTACCAGTCAAAAAATTTGGACACACCTTTTCATTCAGTGCTTTTTATTCATTTGTATTATTTTCTACATTGTAGATTAATACTGAAGATTAGCACTTTTTTGTTTACAACATAATTCCATATGTATTCTTTTATAGCTTGATGTCTTCAGTATTAATCTGCAATGTAGAAAATAATGAAATGAAAATCATTGAAGGAGGAGGTGTGCCAAATAACTCATTTTTTGTTTCATATGTGTCATGGTCCCTGCTCCAGCCCCTGTTCTTTGCCTCCTTCTCCCTCTTCTCCCTCCTTCTTCCTCCTTGTCCCTCCTTCTTCCTGTCTCTGTCATCTGTCACCACCATGTCATCTGCTTATTGCTGGGATGAAAGTCAGCTGTGGCAATCAGCTCACCCAACTCACCTGTTCACAATCACAGCTCTAGCTATATAAGCACAGTTCAGCCAATCACTCCCTTCTGGACCATAGACTATCAGATCCCTGCTCACCTCCAAACTCACATCCCCACATGGACTCAGCTTTCCACTTGGATTTCCACCTGTCCCTGCTTTGTCTTCAGATCCTGTCATGGACTCAGCTCTTTCCTCATGTTTCCACCGGTTCCGTCTCTGTATCCAGCCTCCTGTTTTCTGTCTAGTTCCCTCGAGTCCAACGCTTTAACCACTCGGCCATTACGTGCTACATTGCTACATGCTACATTTCTGACAATGCCACATGCGGGAATGAACAGCCTTGGCAGAGTACTGCATTCTCCGAGTGCCTTTCTTGTTTGTATTTTTCTACATTTCTACCTAAATGCTTGCACTATCCCTTTTTTGCTGCCGTAACAATGCAAATTACCAAGACAAGTTTCTCCATATTACATTTACGTAAGGTGCAGTACTTGAGTAAATATACTTTCCATGAGTGCAGAACAGTAATACAGTAGCCTTGTTGGTCTCATATAACCTTCAGCTTCTGGTGACTAATATTTGAAGACTTCGGTTGCTCTATAATGAGCCTGACTGAAGCAGTTTGCAACGGTTCGGCTATTCTTCGGCTTTTTCCATCAAACATGTAGCAATCACTGCAACTTTTACCTCCAGTTGTTAAATAAAGGTTGAGATGTTTTCACTTTAATTGCATATGGTGAAGGGGCTGCACAGTGGCTTGGTGGTTAGCACTGTCGCCTTGCAGCTAGAAGATCATGTCTTTCTGTATGGAGTTTACGGAGTTTGCATGTTCTCCCTGTACATGCGTGGATTTTCTCTGGGTTCTCCAGCTTCCTCCCACAGTCCAAAAACGTACTCAGGTTCACTGGCAATTCTAAATTGTCAGTAGGTGTGAATGCGAGTGTGATTGTTTGTCTCTATGTGTAGCCCTGTGATAGACTGTGATAGACTCCAGTCACCCCGCTACCCTAATGAGAATTAAGCGGTGTCTAGATAATGGATGGATGGTATCTGAAGATTCAGAAAGCACAATAAAAGCTCTGACTCATGTTCTGTGATCAGAACTGTACGATCCTCATCTGAAGTAAGACTTGACATTTGATCTAAAATTAAATAATATGTATATTTATTGAGTATTTTCGGCAATCGCCAGTTAAATAGCATCGGGGCTCATGTATCTAATGGATGAATATGCATCTCTACCAGACTGAGGGCAGAGATGTGCCAGACAGTTGAAAGCTAAAATGTCAGATATTTTGATTGCAGTTATAGACCTGAGTGTTTGATTTTGTTAATATTTGAATTATATTATGGAAAGGCAAATAGATTGGTCTGTATGAGTATAAAGACACGCATGTATCAGTGCTTTTTGTTGGCTGCAAGGATATGCAGGTACAGGCTGGGTGGGATTTTTCCTTCAGCCCCTCAGCTGGTCTTTAGAAATAATAAACTAACAATGTGCTCTGGCGGCACCTTTCTTTGTGTTTTAATTATGTCTCTTAATACATGGTCAGCAGGTGTGGTCATGTTGGAAAAATACACAAAAAAAGCTTTTTTAGAATCTAGCAGGATTTGACAGGGAACATATGAATAAAGCCTGTTGACATCACCAAGGCTGCAACTCTAGGTGCCAATAAATCTGTTTTATGCTTTTTTTCCTCTGGGGTGGAACCACATCTCTGAATCTGTGTGGATGCAGAGGCATAAGCAAACAATGTAAGATTTCATTTAGAGGTAATAGAGCTGATTATCATGTTGCCACAAGATGCAATCTAAAATGTGGCTAAGAGAGGAATTCAAAACTGCTAGAAGGCTTGACCTCTGCCATACTCCAAGCACATCTTAATCTATGTGATTTGTGCCCATTACCAACATTTCTTAAAGGCTGTCTCCATGGAGATAGACCCTCCTTCTATGAAGTGTTGCTACAATGGATTGTAGCCTTCCAGTTAAAGCAATTAGGGGTAACAGGGTAACTACTGAGTTGATGCTCGCTAACTTGTGATTACTCAGTGTGGAGGTCAATATACAAAACTAAATATTATAGCAAACACACTTTCCTCATCCTCCGCCATTGTTCTTCTCTCATATTTCCACAGCTAGCTAGACTGCAAGATTGTCTTAAGGACATAAAGACCTGGATGACCTATAATTTCTTACTACTAAATTCAGACAAGACTGAAGTCATTGTATTTGGCCCCAAACATCTTAGAGAATTGCTTTCAAAGCATATAGTTACTCTGGATGGCATTACATTGGCCTCCAGTACTACTGTGAGGAACCTCGGTGTTATCTTTGACCAGGACATGTCCTTTAACTCGCACATAAAACAAATCTGTAGGACTTCCTTTTTCCACCTGAGAAATATTGTAAAAATCAGGAACATCCTGTCTCAGAGTGATGCAGAAAAATTAGTCCATGCATTTGTTAATTCTAGGCTTGACTACTGTAATTCCTTATTATCAGGTTGTCCCAATAGCTCTCTGAAACATCTACAGCTGATCCAAAACGCTGCAGCCAGAGTACTGACGGGAGTTAGCAAGAGAGATCATATTTCTCCTATATTGGTTTCTCTTCATTGGCTTCCTGTTAAATCTAGAATAGAATTCAAAATCCTTCTTCTGACATATAAAGCTCTTACAACCAATCTCCATCATATCTTAAAGACCTGATAGTACCATATTATCCTAGCAGAACTCTTCACTCTCAGACTGCAGGCTTACTTGTTGTTCCTAGAATCTCTAAAAGTAGAATGGGAGGCAGAGCCTTCAGTTATCAGGCGCCTCTCCTGTGGAACCAGCTCCCAGTTTGGGTTTGGGAGGCGGACACCCTCTCTATTTTTAAGACCAGGCTTAAAACCTTCCTTTTTGACAAAGCTTATAGTTAGGGCTGACTGGGGGACCCTGACTGGGTGAGCTGGTGTCTTCATTTGCACAACTCACTTCCCCTTTCGACGTCCCTTAGTTCTGCCCCTAGTTCTGCTGCTATAGGCCTAGACTGCTGGGGAACCTCTCTGGATGCACTGAGCCCTTCTCTAACTACCTATGTGTTTACTATATATACCATTATTGCATTACACTCACTCTGTTTCTCCCTGTGTCCTTTCTCCAAGTGTCCCTGGTCCCAGAGCTGGATGCTTCAGATGTGTGGTTGTTCTCCCACCTCCAGCTGCCCATTTCCACTGATCTACTCTGCATTGCCCTTACTATACTTGATTTGCTCATCTACATATTTTTGAATTTACCACCAGCGATATATGTAGTATATTTAATGCCAGAGTCGTACACCATAGCAGTAAACTATAATTAGTTTCCATGTTAGTTGTACTTTGCATGTATCATCTGTCTTATCATGCATGTATTATACTGTGTGTTTTATGGTCCTTGTGTCGCCCCCCCACCTCTCTATCTCTATCTCTACCTCTCTACCTCTTCTGTCCCTCTCAACCCGCCCGGCCAGCAGGCAGATGGGTTCCCCCACATTAGAGCCGGGTTCTGCTCGAGGTTTTTTTCCCTGTTAAAAGGGTGTTTTCCTTGCCACTGTCATCTTTTGGCTTGCTCTGGGGGTCAGGCATATGGGTTCTGTAAAGCGTCTCGAGACAATTTGACTGTAATTGGCGCTATATAAAAAAAATTGAATTGAATTGAATATTGTAAAAATGAAAAAAACATATTTTGAATTTATAAATGTAAGAGGTTAGAAAAAACTCTCTTTCACTCTTATGATGTGAAAATGAAAATATGCTACATCACAGCTGAGTTTGGAAGGTGCTTGTATGAGCTGGGTGAAAAAAAATTGGAAAATGTGTAACATGATCTTCAGCTGTGTCATTTTTAAAGGTATTTACAAACTATTTTTTCAACTATTTCTTTGACTCACTCACTTCAGTTAGGTTTTTGTGAATAGATAAATCCAAGTGGTTAATCTGAACAGTTTGTCTCAGTAGCTGGATTTTTTTTTCTTTAAAGACCCCAAAGGCATTTTAAAAGACACCAAAAGACACAATTAGCATCATCACACTCTAAAACTCATGGTACAGCAGCAGAGCCTCCTGCATGTGGAGATAAGAGCAATAACTCTCCAAAGAGAATAACATTTTTGATTACAGCAGCTGAGAAAAACACTTGCATTCAGGAGCAGACTGGTAAGAAAAAGCAGCGCTGAAGCGGCCCTGAACTGATAAATCAATTTTGAATTTACGCAATATGTTTATCCATTAATTTACATTTAAATTGCAATTTTTAAAAGCCTCTGCCTGTTCATTTGTATTGTTTGTTGTAGGCTAAAATGTAAAACAGTGAAACGGACTTACCAAGGTGTTCAAAATGAGCAAAAAAAATAAATAAAAATTACTGTAATGATCACCTTACATTTAGTTTAACTTGATAACCTGCTGTTTAAGTCTGTTTTTTCAGAAATGACAAAAACATAAAATAAAGCAACTATTTTTCAAGCAGAAGGTCAGGATGGGTCACTGCAAACCACAGAGATTTAAAGTGTCTGTAAAAAGCTCCTCTTAAGGGGAAATGGTCTCTGTAGTTAACATCAGGTTTTTAGGGTTTTTTTTCCCCACAATAACCTGCAGTGCAGCTGTGGTTCTTGCACAAATACACTGCCAGTGTTAACTTCCATTCAGCTCCGTCTTTTATAAGATTATGAATGCATATCAAGAGGAAGAACTCTGTGGATGTTCATTTATGGTCCTTGACTTTGTCTCATGCAGCTACTTGGTCACATTTCAATGTAGAAACCATCTCAGGGTCATCAAATGATCAGTCACACACTTCAGGAGAGGTAAATTCTTGAGATAATCATGCATTTTTGCACATCCTGCTGCTGCCAGCGCACATTTGAAGGTGAAAACATGGACTTATTTTCTGCATGATCCAGTTTCTTGCCAGGTTTTTGACCAAAAGGAAACTTTTACCATTTTATTTAAGTTTCAGAATCATGTTTTTAATTTTAAACAAGTTTGTCTGAGCCATTACTCTTACTAACATACATTACACAGTAATTCAAAAGTTTGGGGTCACTTAGAAATGTCCTTATTTTTGAAAGAAAATCATTTTTTTTCAATGAAGATAACATTAAATTAATCAGAAATACAGTCTAGTCCTTGTTAATGTGGTAAATGACTATTCTAGCTGGAAATGTTTGATTCGTAATGGATTATCTCCATAGGGGTACAGAGGAACATTTCCAGCAACCATCACTCCTGTGTTCTAATGCTACATTGTGTTAGCTAATGGTGTTGAAAGGCTAATAGATGATTAGAAAACTCTTGTGCGGTTATGTTAGCACATGAATAAAAGTGTGAGTTTTCATGGAAAACATGAAATTGCCTGGATGACCCCAAACTTTTGAACGGTAGTGTATCTATTGTGTGAAAGATTCCATAGCTGCTATTACTTTTCAAAAACTCTAACTACAAAGTAAAAATTTACTTTCCTAAGTTGTTGTCTCAGGGTTATGACATTTTTTTGTTATAGTAAATGAGTAGATTATGCTGTCTGATGAAAAAGAAAATTATATCCTAAAGAGAATGAGATAATTAACCTGAAACCATGCCAAAACGACTTCGCTACCCTGAAATAATGAGGGAAATTAACCTGTGGTCTGCAGATGATGGGATGAAAAAAATCATCCTTTTTTCACCTATCACTGTACTATTTTTTTTTAAAGTCCAATACCTGACAGGATTCATTGAGCAGTAGGGTGGATCAGACAAGCAAACGTAAGAGTAGACAGGAAGACATTCCTGTACATGAACTGGCAGGAATGTGACTTTAGATGGTGTGAAGAAGACAGAAACTTGTAGGACTTGTAGGAACTAAGACTGAAACTATATTATACCATGTCATGATTTTCACTTTTGCATTAGTTGGTCCATTTTGTAGAGTAAGGTTATGGTGGATTGTTGAAATTCAAAGCTGTTCTTTTCTTGTGCTGTTCATTGGTAAGACTTTTATGAATAATAATTAAATCAACTTTTGACATAATGGACATAATGTTTTGTGTTCTCTATTTGCTTTGAACACCTCTGACTATGAAAAATAATTACATGATCACGCTTTTCAATAATTGATTCAAAAATAATTGAAATCGTTTAAAGCATTGGTCTGTTAGACCCATTGTTTGTTCTCTTGAACAACTGAATATTAACTTTCCAGGAAAATTAAAAATTATTTTCATTAGGGAGCCATTAAACGATGTTCACTCTGGGCCATTAAATCCAATCAGCAGCCTGCAGTCAAGTTTCTTCTCTCAATTTGCAGCAGACCACAACTTTGTTCAGTTACGTTCTTTTGTCTTGAGTTTTTATGAATTCACTACTTAATTAATTCAGTAACTTCTATTTAATCAGGATCCCTGGTTTGCATCCCGGCCTAGGCCTGGGATCTTTCTACATGAAGTTTGTATGTTCTGCCTGTGTATGCGTGGCTTTTCTCTGGGTTCTCTGGCTTCTTCCCACAGTCCAAAAACATGCTGAGGTTAATTGGTGATTCGAAATCGTCCTTAGGTGTGAATGTGAGTGTGATTGTCTGTCTCTATGTGTAGCCCTGTGATAGACCGATGACCTGTACAGGGTGTGTCCTGCCTTCAGTCATCTTGGCAGCCTTGTAGGACCTTTAGCCATGATCTAAAAGTCAACCATGTACAGTGCGGGTGGAACACTGGACACCAGTTTAGTTTGATCACTGCTGCTGAAGCTCCTGTGATGTCATTCAGTAGTTTTCCCTGCACATGCGGATCAAGATGCGGTCATTTCTTGCTGAAGAAACCCTTGGACGCCCAGATCTTGGCTTGTCTTCCAAGCTGCTGGTTCGTCTTACTAAAAGAAACTGCACTTGAAGACCTAAGAGTGATTCTTGATGCAACATTTCATAAATTCATGGGGTGTCCGAAAACTTTTTACCACCACTGTAAATGCTGAGCCACTCTCAGACCCCTTCACTATCTGAAAGAGCAACAACAACCTGCAGGAATGCAAACTGCATTTTTTCCAAAATTAGATCTCGCAGTAAGGTAACCCTGCTCATTTGGTTTAACTCCATCCAATTGTATTTAGAAACACAGACAAGCGCATAACAGAATGATAGTTTGGTGCCGCCATTCTGTCCTGTGCATAAAGACCCTTCAGAAATCTCTCAGTCCCTTGCATTGAACAAAGAAAAACACTACATAAAGTCATCCACTTGGAGATCCATTTTCTCTCTGGATGGTGCTCCTTTATAATGGCTAGCTGAGTGGTTAGAGATGCTTGCGATTCAAACTGGTCATGGAGAACAACATGTATTCAGACACTACCTGGCCACAACCAGCGGCTTGATGCAGCATCAGAAAAATTGTCCTGTTTTAACAGATATTGCAAATGAAATGCAATTAATTTGTTCTATGGGCCATGTACATAATGCATGTTTGACTTTATGCATGTGTTTTAATTCAACAGTCATGTACACACTGTGAGCTGACAGATACAATTTCCAAGACAATTTCTTTGTCTTCTGCTTGCCACTTCTTTGTCTTCACGTAATAGCTTCATGTGAAGTGCTAATTATTCTACATTTCTTGTGCCTTCAGAGAGCCTCTAATAAGAAAGCAGATGCTACACATTGTGTTCTTTATGGACTGTGCGTGATGATTGGCAGATATTCCATGAATAATGAAGCACTGTATTTTATGTTGTATCCACGAATCCCTGTTTTCTTGACTGGCAAAACTTAATTTATCCTTGGTGTGTTTGCAGCTGCGAACACTCTTCTCTTGCATATTGGTGAAACTACACAATACTCCAGAATTAGAATCAGAATCAGAATTCTGGTTGATTTTTTTTTAAAAGTGGAGGAGGCTGGCAGTAAAAAGTAAATGATGAATACAAATGATTTGTGGCAAATTTGTAGGGAATGTCTTCAAAACTAACAAAATCTACAGCAATTGTATCAATTGGTCACCAAAGGGAACATAATGGGATGATGGATAAAATACGCACAGTCAAGGCCAGCAGATGCAAATGAGGTAAAAAAAAAAAAAAAAGAAAAAATATATATAACTGTATTTTAAATGCAAAATGGTTGCCCATTGGTAATAGTTTGATTAATACAACCAATATACAAAATCAGGAAGACAGCTGACGCATCACACACGTTATATTTATTTAAAGTAACTGTGACGTCAGGTAGAAGCCAGTTATGCAAGCCAGACTGCTCTCATATCATCATATAAAAAAGGACAAGGGAAAAATGCCACTCTGCTTTATGGCAAACCGAACGGATGTAACAGTAGGAAACATTTACAAAACAGAGCTGGATCAAGAGCGTGTTTGGTTGCCAGACCTGCATCTGTCTGCAGCACTGAGCAAAGTCCTTCTGTCTTGGGTTTCCTCAAATTTGTCCAAATTGTTTTGAAATCTGTCATCATTTTTTGTCTTTAGATTGTGACAGCTGGATTGATGTAAAACTGATCTGTCTGCAGTTTTTGAGGAAGTTTTTAATGCTGCAAATGAAAAAGAAGATTCAGAGGAAAGTTTACTGTCTGAGAAATAAACAGATTAATGGTTAGTCTCACTGCAGGATTAAATAAAAACAAAAATTAAATGTCTGATCTATTACTGAAGTCGCAGCTTTGAGTATTTTTCAGTTGTATTTCAGTTGACCTCGTCTCCCGCTGCTTCACTCGGACTCGACCAGACGCTCGCATAAGTTAAACTCAGCATTAAATAACAAAATATCGGGGCTCTAGACGTTCTCCACGTGAACATTGAAGAGACACACGTTTAATAAAATCACTTAGATGCGTTTGCACACTCGTGTGCCTGGCAGGAGATCCAACTTCCAGTCCTTCAAAGTGCTCATTTAAAAAGCATCAAGGAGCTATCAGTAAGCAGATGGATGAGATGAGTAGGCAAACATGATGGCTGAATGTTGAAGCAGGTGCAAGATCATCATAGCCGTACATCCTGTCCTGGTTCCCAGAAGAGCCAAGAAACAGGGGAGTTATGTGACGATCGGCGTACATTTGTCCATCTGTTTGTTAGCAACATTACTCAAAAATGGACAAAGAGATTTGGATGAAATTTTCAGGGAAGGTCAAAAATAACTCAAGAACCAGCTGATTAGATTTTGGCAGTGATGCAGCTTATAGTCTGGATCCATAGATTTGTTAAAGATTTCTGTATCATTGCGAGATAGTGGCACTGAGTGTCACTGTAACTATGACAACGTGTGAACACTACGTCAGTTGCCTGCTGACGATCACATGATTGTGATCCTACTACAAATCGACTGCTGCGGACTTACCGGGACTTATATGTCGGAAATGATACAAGGAACAATTGATTAAATTGTGGGGGTGTTTCTGAGTCTGTTACGGCCCTCGGCCTCTGCCCCCCTCCTCCTCCTTTGTCTGTTAATTTGTATTTTTGTCTCAGCTGTGAGTCCTGTGCTGTTGAACAGGGGAGGGACTACTGGTCCAATCACAGCTCCAGCTGCTGTAAAAAGGCTTATTCATGCCAGCATTCAGTGGCAGTTCATATTGGGAAGGGTTGAGCTGACCATGGAATTTTGTGAACATTTGTGAACATCAGAGATTTTTGTTAGTTTCGGTTAGGGGTGCTGCTGCCTCTGTATTTTGGTTTAGAGTTTTCTTTGTGTTTGATATCTTTTATTTTTCCTACAATTTTGGTAGTATCTACTACCTAGAGAAGGTCGCTTTTTGTTACACTTATTTCTTTAGTTTCAGCAGCTGCCACTTGCTTTTAGCTAACTCACTTTTGTGTTGTTGTTTTTTTTAACCTGACCTTATCAGAATAAATCACAGACTAAACTCTGGAAACTCAGTATTTGTTTCACTTTTGTTATGGTTTGGCTACCATAGACAGCTAGGTCGTAACAAGTCCCATCAATTCCCGCTACTTATTTAGGTCATGTGATTCAGTGTCCATATATAACGTACACATACATACTACATGCCTGTGCTAAGCACAAGGTCAATTGGCTTGTGGGTACATCTGCATTAAATGAACACATTCTATGTTGCTGTCTTGTATGTACAACGACAGCAGCCTTGGCAGATTACTGCGCTCTGTGAGTGCTTTTTTTCTGCTTATCCCTTGTTGCCTTTTCTCTTACAAACCAAGGGTGTGATGTAATAAAAAGTTGCAGTCACACCACAGACATCATAATTCAAGCTGAAAAACATGAACGAGAAGTGACATAGTGTCGACCAGAAAGACAGAACTGCTTAAACTCATACACAGTAAGGCAAGGCAAGTTTATTTGTATAGCACCCTTCATGTCCAACACAATTCAAAGTGCTTTACATAAAACATTAAGAGCATTACAGTGAGGTGCAGACAGCTGAAAGACACCATGCAGATTTCATGCATAGGCGCATGAGAAAAGAAATGGTTTCAACCTAGATTTAAAACTGTCTACATCGGGTGAAAGTTTAATCTTCACTGGCAGTTTGTTCCACTTGTTTGCAGCATAACAGCTAAAATCTACTTCTCCATGTTTAGTCCAGACTCTAGCCTGGACTAGCAGACCTGAGTCCTTGGATCTAAGAGCCCTGCTAGGTTTGTGTTCTCTGAACATATCACAGATGTATTCTGGGCCTAAACCGTTCTGGGATTTGTAAACGATCAGTAGGGTTTTGAAATCTATTCTGTTACTGACTGGAAGCCAGTATAGAGATTTTAGAAGTGGTGTGATGTGTTCAAATCTCTTAGTCCTGGTTAAAACTCTAGCAGCAGAGTTCTGGATGAGCTGAAGCTGTTTAATGCTCTTTTTGGGAAGTTCTGTTAAAATACCATGACAGTAATCCAGTCTACTAGAGAAGAACGCATGGCTGAGTTTCCCTTGGTCTTTCTGGGAGACAAGACTTTTAATTCTGTTGATGTTTTTGAGTTGGTAAAAAGCTGCTTTGGTGACAGCTTTGATATGGCTGTTAAAAGTCAAATCTGAGTCTATTAACACCCCAAGGTTACATACTTGGTCGCTGGTTTTAAGAGCCCGAGTCTCAAGATGTTTTGTAGCAGTTGATCTCTCCTAAAACGGAACTAAAGAGAAAAAAAAACGGTCTAGAATAACAGCACCAGAAAACTCTTAATGGATTAAAAAGAGTCAGCGAAGCACTCAGCACTCAGACATTCTGTTTTTCACTAAGAGTGCTTTGCTGCTGCAAAAAATCTAATGCCAGATGTACACAGCATCAAGTTGTGCTGCTGTCTGTCTGCTCTCGCAGGTCCCATTGATATTCATTATACATGTTTCAGAAGGGATACAATTATAATGTTGCTTCATAATTTATGCTTTAGCACGAACACAAGCATATACTGCTGCTCATATACATCCTAACAGTCACTCTTTGGCTGCACTATGATGACAGCATATTAAGATTCATCGATATTACAAATGTTGGAGCTTCTTAAAATTCATCATAGCTAACGTCGAAGTACGCCTGCTGCCATTAATTTGTATATTATTTTATTTTGTCTGTCAATTTCAGAATGATAAAATATTAATCTCCAGCTCAGAAGCTTATCTGAGAAAAATTGCATTTAAGACATATATTCAAATTTGTAGACAACAAAAATAGAAAAAATATCTTGAGAAAGAATGAAATTTGAATTCAGCTGCAATGAAACATAGTACGGGTGATAACAGAGAGATGGAGTGAATTCCAGAATTAATTAGACACCACTGTTTGACTGGTCAAACTGAAGTTGCAGGGCTTGCAGGCTGTCAGTAAATGCGTGGTCATGTTGATGTGCTAGTGAAGTGACTTGAATCACAAGAGGGAAAAGGAGTGAGAGGAAGCATGGCGGTACACAGAAAAATGCCAAAAGGTTAAACACACCAAATCTGTAAAATTAGTATGCTACAGCAAGATTTCCAGAGTAATTTTTGGCCAATTATGTGTTCCATCATTGCAGAGATAGATGCAGGTACGGGTCATTGCTTGCACAACCAGAAGAAGTCCAAGTAACGGTGAAAGCATAGTGCACTTCTTTCCCATCATCCCTTTGTTAACTAGAAAAGCACTCAGAGAGCGCAGTAGTCTGCCAAGGCTGTTCAGTTGATGAATCATTTCCGACAGATGAAATCTTTAATAAAAAAATGACCTTGCGCTGAGCACAAGCATGTGTTATGCATGTGCATGTTATGTATGAATACCAAATTGCGTGTAAATTACTCTTACAAAAGTCTGTTGATCAGTTCATCACTTTTGGCAAGTCTTTGTTTTGCTACTGTTAAAATAACTGTTCCTTCCATGCTTTTATTTTGAAGACATATTTTTAATGTTGCAGGCTTTTATTTTGTCACCATTCCAGCAGCACAGGAAGTGATTCTCTAAGAAGTGATTTCTTGACATGACGAAAGACGCTGCGGAAAAGTCAGAAAATTCAAATAAAGATGAAAGACAACGGTTCCACGCTGTTGCTGTCTAGCAAAGGATGTGTCTAAACTTAGAAGCACCTAGCTGGGATGGGGACAAGCTCTTACTGTGAAGGAATGCGTGAAGGACAGAAAGATGAATTTGTGTTCAGAATAAGGCTGATGGCTGAACTTAACATGTCTGACTGACTTTCCATGTTAGTTGTACTTTGCATGTATCATCTGTCTTATCATGCATGTATTAAACTGTGTGTTTTATGGTCCTTGTGTCCCCCCCCCACCTCTCTATCTCTATCCCTCTACCTTTATCCCTCTACCTCCACCTGTAATCCTCTACCTGTAACCCTCTACCTGTATCCCTCCACCCCTCTACCTCTTCTGTCCCTCTCAACCCACCCGGCCAGCAGGCAGATGGGTCCCCCCACATAGGGGAGTCGGGTTCTGCTCAAGGTTTTTTTCCCTGTTAAAAGGGTGTTTTCCTTGCCACTGTCGCCTTTTGGCTTGCTCTGGGGTTCAGGCATATGGGTTCTGTAAAGCGTCTCGAGACAATTTGACTGTAATTGGCGCTATATAAATAAAATTGAATTGAACTGACTGGGGTTTGCTACACTGCATGACCTAAATATGTAGCGGACGGCAGGAATTGATGGGACTCAGAAACAGCCCACAGTTTAATCATTTGCTGCTTGTATGATTTCCAACTGATAAATCATGGTCAATTTGTAGTAGGATCGCAATCATGTGATCGTCAGTGGGTAACTGTCACAGTGTTCACATCGTGGTTACAGCGACGCCATGCCGGCTGCTATATCGCCCAATGGGAAATCTTTAACAAAGCTGTAGATCCAGACTATAAGCCGCATCACTGCCAAAATCTAATCAATTGGTCCTTGTGTCATTTCTGACCTTCTCTGAAGATTTCATTCAAATCTGTTGCTCCGATTTTGAGTAATGTTTCACACAGACAGACAGATTCACAGACAAACGTACGCCGATCGTCACATAACTCCGCCATTCCTTGGCAGAGTAATTATATGACTCCTGCAGCAGTGATGCTCTGCAAGTGCCCTGTGTTAACAGTGCAGCCCAGGATGACATTTACTGATTCATAGACAGCTCTTAGACCAACTATATTATCCACATGTCCACTTCATCTCATGGTCGTCCATTAGGGACAGAAAAGAGTAATAATGTTTGGCATGTTCTCTGGCTGTGCAAGTGCAGTTCTTTTTAAGAGCAGACCTTAAGTTCTTCAGTGAAAGTACAACCACATTACTGCAGCCAGCAGGGCTCTCTAGGAGGACAGGGGTCAGGAAATGCAGCCAAATATAGTAGGAATTATACCTGCAGCTACTTCCAATGAGTCAGACTAGACTCTATAACTCCTGGTCAATTTAAAAGACAAACAAAAAGATGGGGTGAGAGTGGAGCTGACGTGAGCCATACAAACATCTCTGGAGCATCGTGTCTTATTTAAATAAAGACAGTTAATTATGCATAGCTTCACATCTTTACACAATCTTAACAGGTGAGTTGTATAAAAATTTGTTTGTGGTTGTCATGAACTCTGAAATAAGCAACAAAGACCAACCTGTAAACATGGTTGTTTCTGCTGTGAATTATTCTAACACAGTTCAAAAACTTGTGTCATATTTTTTTATCATTATTTTTTGTGCAAACGTCTTATGTACAATGTGTAAAAAAATTTTGGTCACAGGTGTTACGTGGAACTTTTCGAGTTAAAAATCCTAAAAGAAGGTCGATTTTTGTATCATCTTCTTTGCGTCAATCTTTGGAGCAATGTTTGAAGTATCATAACTTGAGAAATAATGTAGCTACAGTCCTGAAATTTAGTACGCTCACTGATATGTACATATGCTCTGTAATGATACAACCCTCCTTTGATAGAACAATACAAACCAGTTACATGATGGTGTGAATTTGTTGGATATTCAGATATTCCACCAACCATAAAATCTTTAGTTTTCATCTTAAGAGACCAATTTTTCCCCTGCGATTGACACAAACAGGAGCTTTAAAAATGAGAGTATGGTGCCAATCAGAGACATATTTATTGTCCGAGTGCCAACAGTGCACTCTTGTAATGCATGGGTTTTTTCTTATACTTTCTTCTTCGGGCGAAAGAAATGCATTTTTAAGGCCCTAAAATACTTGAAAACACGTGAAAATTTGCACACACATCAGGACTGGCAAAAAATTTGATATTTTATGGGGAATACACACGTATGTGGCAAAATGGCTCATTAGCAATATTATGAAAATTCAGCCCCCGAACCATGTTTCACCTACAGCTACGAAATTTGGAACACATCTGTAACACATTAGGACGCACAAAAAAGCCTCTTGCATAAATATCTAAAACCCAACAAGAAATACGCCATTTTGAATTATGTGCCATATTTGGACACGTATAACTTTCTATTAACTTACTGGACAAAGGGATGCACACTTTTGCCAACAAGTTCCCCAGTCTGGTATAACAAACACCACATCTTTTCACGAGCATCACAAAATGGAATTGCATCAAGGACTGCTTTGGGGTCACAAATGTGCTTAATCAGAAAGAAAGCACCAAAAACACCGAAACTAAATTGTCATTAGAACATTTTTCAAAAGAAAATCTTCTGTTTTGGAATTTTTTTGATTAAATTTGGGGTTATAATATGCACTGTGTGAAGAGAAGTTGTATTTGTAATCCAACAAGCATTAGACAATGAACGTGTCTCCAGAATGCTAGAGACTTTCATGAATCAATGCTCACGGAGATTAGACCAAGGCCTCCAAGTATGGTTTAACTCAGCATTGTTATTCTTGAGACGTTTGAAAGAGTAAAAAGTCCAAACATTTTGTTGTCTCCTACATTATACACAAGTATCACTCAGCATTTGACAACATTTGCTTTTTTATGTGAACACTGAGTTTACTGCTGCTTTTGCTGCACATCAGATGTAGGTATTGACTTGCATATCTCATTTCATCTTTCAGTATCGACATGTGCAGCTGTTGCGCATAATTATACTGCATCATGCCTCAGTAACATATCCCACTGTGACAAACCAAGTTAGTTGTTTCTCACTACTGACAGAGAAAGCCAGAAAAATTGTACTCAGTCTTTCATTCACTAATCAAGAGCAACAATGACTGTGAGCAGAATGAATGGTAAACGGTCTGCACTTGTAGAGCACATTTCTACCTTAGTGGTACTCAGAGCTCTTTACAATGTGTTTCTCATTCACCCATTCACACACTAGTGGCGACAGAACTTCCATGCAAGATGCCTACATGTCAACTTGGGGTTCACTAACTAATCTGTCAACCAAGACCATTTCATCTGAAAATGTACGTTGTAAAACAACACTACATTCCTCACTTACTTGATGTGATAAGTAAGATTCTTTTGAATTGTGGTAAATGGAAAGTGCTGCTCGAGAGAGTAGAGCACTCTGTGTTTGCTTGTTTTGAATCACACATAGCAAAAGTAACTAAAAGAGAGAGACTAATGCAATCTGCAAGCATTTGTTGTTACTGGAACATTCAGCTGTCAAGGTTGTCAATGTAACTTTTCAGCTGACTTTACTCAGTGAGAACATGTTATGTAGTAGACACACAAGTCAGATTATTTTGTTAAACATTTGTGTCCAAAAGTTTGTACTGTGTAAAAACTCTGTGTCTCCCTGTGGTTCGATGGTGGGCGGTTATAGTGCAGCAACACTTCAGAAAAATGGCTAAAATCTGCCCCTTGTTGCCACAAATAACGCTAATTAACTAAATGAGACCAAACAAAAACAGTAAAATTGGGAAAGTCCATTCAATTCAGTTTTATTTAATTTTACAATATTAGTCATCTCACGGCCCTACACATAGCAGGTCTAGAGCAGAGAAACCCAACAAATCCAAATGTTCCCAGTGAGTTGGGAGACAGTGGGAAGGAAAAATTCCCCTTTATTTCCAGCAGAACCAGGTTCATCTGCTGGGGGAAAGGGCGGAGAGCAAGAACTAGATAGCAGGTAGAAAAAAATTATCATCAGCACATTGGAAATCGATAAACACCGGAAAGGTCGGTGAGGCCAGTAACTGCAGGTCTGAAACATGCTGAGAGAACAAAACCGAGACAACTGGAGAGAAAAGACACAATGTTACAAGCAGTGGTGGCGAATAAACACATTAAAAGAGGGAGGATAGCAGAGGAGAGTTGTTCAATGCATCATGGACAAGTCTGCCAGGAAAGTAGAGAGGGCATCTGCTTCCTGAACCCAAACTGGGAGCCAATTCCACATCAGATGAGCCTGAAAACTGAGGGCTCTGCCTCCACTTCTGCAGTCTGGAAACCTACAAAGCCTGGAGATGACCCAACAGACTGTGGGTCAAAACGTGAATAGCTTTACCTCCGGAGTACGTAGACTATCATAAGGTGAACTGGCGGCCCCCGCTCCCCTCTGAGGAGCAGAGCGACCGACCCCTGAGAGTTCCACTGCAGCAGACCAGTCCCCACTGATGGACACAGCTGCTGAGGCTTTAGCCATCAGATCAGCAGACTCAGACACCGCCTGGGTAAAAACTCCCTCACTTACCAGTTTATTGAGCAGAACAGCTTTCAACTCCCGTTTAATGAGCGATGAGAGACACTAACACCATAGTGGTCTGCGATCGCAAACAAGTCCTGACTTTTTTCTAACTGATCTGTTGTCAGATTAGCCACAAACTCTGCCAACACAAACGCTGCCATACTAACCAACAATAGCACACCAGCTGCAGGCAGCTGCTAACCAGGCTAATCCAACCTGTCACAGCACAGGGTCTCTCTCACACACACACACACACACACACACACACACACACACACACACACACACACACACACACACACACACACACACACACACACACACACACACACACACACACACACACACACACACACACACACACACACACACACACACACACACACACACACACACACACACACACACACACACACACACACACACACACACACAAACTGGGCCGTACCACTGCAGTCACCGGGGTTATCCACATTTAGCACAACACCAACACTCAACAAACTTGCTGGGCTCTAGGTAACTTTAAAGCCTGAACTCAGCGGCCGAGGCCCTAAACACCTACTCCCACCAGGGTCTGGACCACGCCAGGATTAACTCCAAAAACAAGAAAGGCAAAAAACACAAAAGTAGCTGAGAGAGACAGATAGTAATGAAAATACAAGAGAACTATTCCCTGACTTTAAAAAAAAAAAAATGGTAGGAAGTTCCAAATTCGCACTTCGGCCATCTCTCCTCTGTGTATTTCTAAAATGTTCCCAGAGAGATAAAGACGCTCAGAGTGAGAGCGTCTGTCTGTGGACGTCCCAGCCAGAGCGTCTTTGCTCCCAGTGGGGAGTCTCAGAGCTGTTTGCTTTTCACACGTCACTGTCAAAGATACAAAAGCACAAGAGAACCACCCCCTCATGTTTCTCAGATTGTTTTTGTCAGCTACAGAGAAGGCTTCACACAATCTCCCGTTTAGCCGTTCACCATACAATGACGCACGAAACACGCTCGCCTAATGTTCGCTCAAAAAGTATGGTGTTTATTTTTTTTATCATAACTCTGGTTTTACTGGGCCTATGAACACAATTCAAAAACTGGTAGAAAGTGCCCAACCCACACTTTCAACACAAGTTTAAAGGGAGACTCATTGACACTTCATCTTCCTGCTATTTGCGCTGATGCACCGGTGCGTCACTTCTACGCTTTGAAGCGTAAATCGGGCCCTGAGAGTTAAGCATTTCAGTGCTGTGCAAAGTAATCAGTCTAGTGCAACTTCAAAGTTCTCTTTTTTTTAGAGGCAAAACCACTTCAAAACAACTGTATTTTGCGATTTCCATCTCGGCTACTAAACCACCCGACGAACTTATCCATATCCAAGGCCTTGGCTCTGTTGGACTCCACACTTAGCGCCCCAAGGTCACTCAGTCTGTCATTGTTCATGGGAGTGCACAAGTGATTTATTTTATTTTTTTTTTAATCAGTTTCAGCGCTGAAAAGCTGCGTTCGCAAGCAGCTGTGCTTATAGGTAGGGCAACTGCAATTTTGCACAGTCTGAAGAGTTCAAAAAAGACTTCACTGAATAGTTCCAAGAAAACAGTGAACTCAAGCAAACTGGTGAGATCCTTCATTCTAGTTGCCTTCTTTCTATGTCACAAGGCAGGGGGGGTTGAACCCAGAGTGCAGGCACACAGACGGTGGACAGGCAGAAGTCTTTTTAAACAAGGAATTTATTCGAAAAGGAAACAAGACATTGGCGGAGCAGACCAACATAAACCGAACTCCACACAGAAATCAATGAATTTAACTAAAACTAAACAGAGCTCAAACTAATCAAGCTCAAACTAATCAAGGCTAATCAACAAAAACTGCCACCACACGGGCTGAAACCTAAACTAAAATGCAACGGCTCAACTCACAGTCCAAAAGTTCAACTGGGAGGGCAACAGACATTTTTATTTTGAGGATTCGAAAAAAACCAAAACAGAATGGAATGTGCATAATAGGCCTCCTGTAATTTCAGACCTTCCTATGGAAATAAAATGCAGTCCTCTTCAAACCTCAATAACAACACAATCCTCTTCTCTTTTCCCCCTTATCTGGGCAACAGAGTGCAATAAAACGCCTGCAGTTAAAACGCAACCTGCAATTATAAAAATAAAACAGCAGCCTTTTGAAAAGGTAATTAGGCTTTATGAAATGAAAACAAGCCAGTTTGATTTCGATTTCAGTGCATTATCCTCTTCTCTTAGTTTTCTGCAAATGCCAAGTTAAGTAGCCTAAGTCAGTGCAAATGAAAAAAATGCAGAACAATCCTTTTCTCTTTTGCCCCTTTATGGTGGCAACAGACACAAATGAATGGGCTACAACTGCAAACGAGTAATAAAACAGCCTGCAATTAAAAGGCAGCTTGCTTTAAAAAAAAAAAAAACACAGTAAGGTAGCTTTTTGAAAATGTAAAGCATAAAATGAGACAGTTTAAGTTTGATTTTTGTTGCATTTTCCTCTTTAGTTTTCTGCAAATGCCAAGTAAGTCAGTGCAAGGGTACAACGCAGCAGCATCCTCTTCTCTTTTCCCCTCTTATCTCAGCAACAGACACGCACAATACAAGCGCAGCAACCCTCGGACCTGAGCAATAAAACACAATAATATCGAAGTGTCATTTCAAATACTGACAAAAATCGGAAATCTCTTTATAAAAACAGGCACTTTGTTACTAAATATGTGCCTTTGACAGGATTGTGTTCTCACCCGTTTAATGTGACTTCTGTTTCCGGACATCACTGGACAGCTTCTCAACATCGGGCACGTAAGATGAAACTTTAATCTTCACACAGGACTGCAAGCTCTCCTCTGTGAGGCGGGTGCGGTGTTTGGACTTGATGTAGTTCATGTTTGATATTTTGATGAATGAATCCTTCATGTAATCACCATCTGTGAACGGTTTTCCACGCTTTATTATCTCTCGGGTTGCAACAAAACTTGCAGCAGTAGTGGAGTTTGGAGATGCAATCCACTTCTTAAATCTATCTTTGCGCTCCTCTAATTTCTCCAGAAGTACTGCAATCGCACTTTTTCTCTCACTCCCAATTGGGTGGTCGGCTGCAAATTTAGCATGCCTTCACTGGAAATGTCTTTCCAAATTACTCTTTTTGTTATTGGACAACTTCTCATGACGGAGCAAACATGCAGGCAATCCTTCCGCATTGGAAATGAAAGCAAATAATTCGGTCCGTTCTTCCTTAAATCCTCTGTTCTCGTCAGCTATTTTTCTGTTTTTACCTTTGGGATCCATGGCCCATAACACACCCGCCGGTTTGTTTACAACAGCCACCTGTCTGGCACCGCGCCGCGCCGAAACTTGTGTCGCAGGCTATGACGCAAATCTTCCTTGACAGAAATGTTGAAATTTATTATTTATTTTGCACATTTTTACAGCATTGGAAAACGTTAAGAATGTTTGTCATGTTTGTCCTCCTACAGAAACCAAAAAAATATATACATATCCCCCCCCGGAGCCGCGGCTTGCTGACCCCTGGTCTGGTCAGACGATGCAGTCTGATGATGACGTTTCACGAGCACGTGAGGACGCAAGTACGGACAGTTACACGTACTGAGAAACGGCCATAGTCTCCTTACCGCACAGGTACAAAGCTGCTCGTCTTCTCCTCCGGCATCAGGAAACGTCTTCAAAGCTTCTTCAAGTCCAAACAAAATACAATCAAAAGATCAAACTGACGTCATTGGGTGCATTCAGGTGCAGTCGGACAACGAAGTTGCCCCCAAATATGTTATGTCCCGAGAACTAGGAGATGAAGGGAGTAACAAATATAAAGAAAACAAAACCGGGTAAAGAGGCAGGAAAACTGTATATTAACAACAACATTATTTAGCTACAAAAAACCTAAACTCAACACAAGGCAAGCTTATTTACACCACACTTTTGGCTTTTAACAGATGCGAGACACCAACACAGCACACAAGCTGCTGATCTGGCCCACTGACTGACAATCAGGGTGGCTTGGCTTTTGACAATCTCCACTGATTGTTAAGTAGCTGCAGGTGCACTCCCACTGGGGGTAACCTGAGAAAAAAGGAAAAACAGAAGAAACACAACCTACCCTACTTAGACACGCACCAACTCTTGGAAACACAAGTAACCCAATAATCTAAAACTGCTCTGTTAGGATAATTTATTGCAATAAGGTCTTTAAAATACAGATAGAGTTTGGTCATTAAGGGCTTCGGATTTCAAATTCTATTCTGGTATAGAATTCAGTCTTTTTTGCGGGTTCCTGACGGTACTTTGGCTCAGCATTTTGGATCAAGTGGAGGTTTTTCAGAGTTATTGGGACAGTAGAGTGGGTGACCATTTCTATGGGACTGTTACTGCGAACAATGATCATAATTTTCTCAAATTTTACTCACCTGTGGATCCAAAATTCTCAAAAGTGATTCTGGGATGGATGTTGGATCACTCTGCTGAAACCTGACAGCAGTTTACTTCGTATGTATTAATTGTATTAAATGTCCAGACTCCATTTTCCTAAAAATGCATTAGGTTATGTTTCAGTAATCACTCTATCAGCGCCTTTTATTGTCCTACAAAAAACAACAAAAAAAATCTGAACCTTCAAAGAAAACGTGTTTATTTATTATATTTTATCTTGTAGATTACAGGGGTGCCATGATGGTAAGACTTTACAAAGGACAGCAAAATATTCCAGTTAAGAGATGTTCAAAAACAAAGAAACACCAAAAAACGCATAAACAACATTTCACATACCTGAAACATTACACTGAAGTGAGACAAAGTTGCAAAGATGTTATTTTATCACATTGATTATTTACAGAAATAGTGAAATTAAGTAAATAATTTGTTAGTTAAGGGGAGAAATATCAAGTCATATCCAGTTTTACTTTTACAGAACACAAGTAGACACACATGCGTATGCACAAATCCTGTATTTTTTTCCTTCTTAGACATAAAATTAGGCTTTTTCTTTGTTTGTTTTTTTACAAACAAAAAACTAACAAACAAAAACACTGGCAAAAATATACTTTCAACATGTTTCATTCCAGCACAATAACTTTACACCTCCAAAACTGAGAACATGTAACACTTATTTTTCACACAAAAATCGGTGATAGCTATGACAAAATTGCACAAAATTGTTGTTTAATCAATTCACACTCTTGTATCTGATGTTGTGCTATGATGACACACTTGTATGTATGAACTTGATCACAATTTTGTGGCAACAATGACTCGGGGTGAGAAAATGAATCTCAAAATTGGTGAGGACATGTATCTAGCACAGATTTTTATGTGTATTAATTACAGGCCTATGCAGTTTGCTTACCTTCAATGTCAGAGTAATGTAACCATGAATAAGGTCTTTAAATAGATGGGGAAAAAAATTGAAGAACACTGGTCATACCAGTTCTAAAAGCAGAAATCCTTCATATGTTCAGCTTTGCCTCTCTTGTATTTTTTTTCTGTATTCTGTCTTTGAAAAGAAGCGATAGAGATTGTTCCTTTTCTGTAAACACTGTAGGACATGATGATGTGTTCCTGAGTTGCACACAAAAATGACCAAAATACTTAGAAAATAATATGAAATAAAAATATCAAATATGGATGTACCTACCAATCTGGCATCCACTGCACCACACTGGACATTATTTTCTTGAGTATAACCTAATTTCAAGCTTTTACATTAATGCATAATATTTCAATATGTGGGCAATACGACATAAAGAAGATGGTTGTACTTGGTCTGTAAGTAGAATTGAATTGCCACCCAACTGCACTAAATAATTTTAAAATTCCTACATGCATAAATATATTTGACAATATTAAAGATAGAGTCTTTCTTCTGATTGGCCGGCTGTGAGGAAGCCTCAGCTTGTAAGCACTGCCTCATCCTCTGGTGTGTAGGTTCCAGAATTAAACTTTTAAGCTACTGAGAAACATATTTTCACATTCTTAACTGGAAAAAGCAGTTTCTCACATCTGACCTAGGCATATATAAAATACTTCTCTGTATTACCCTGATAATAAGTGTGTGTGAGAAATGCACTGAAATGCCAACTGAACTGTAAAATGTCTGTTGTCAGGGAATTCCAAAGGTAACATAACTGGTAAAATGTTTTTCTGCTGTTGCCAAACGACAGTATCACCCCTTCTTTACTGGTCACATTGAATGTGATATGTCTACAAACACCTACAAAATTATTATCATTGTTTTAAAAAAAATAAAAAAAAATAAATCCACACCAGAGTTGAGGGAGTTTAGGGGAGCGATTCTCATTTCCTATATTGACATTGATTTGGTCACTTAGAAATGTGCTTGTTTTTGAAAGAAAAGCAGTTTTTTTTTTCAATGAAGATAACAATAAATTAATCAGAAATACAGTCTAGAGATTGTTAATGTGGTAAATGATGATTCTAGCTGGAAACAGCTGATTTTTAATGGAATATCTCCATAGGGGTACAGAGGAACATTTCCAGCAACCATCATTCCTGTGTTCTAATGCTACATTGTGTTAGCTAATGGTGTTGAAAGGCTAATTGATGATTAGAAAACCTTTGTGTAATTATATTAGTACATGAATAAAAGTGAGAGTTTGAGTCTTAGATTTGATTAGATCAGACCTAGTTGATAATCTTTACAATCCACATGTAATTGCAGATACTTCTGAGTAAAATTTCACAATAAATAGCCAAAGTAATACACAAAAAGGTTAGGAAAATGGGAAAATGGTTATAGGTGTATTGTGAGTGAGATTATTATACATCCAGGTTTCAGCACAGACAGAACTGTTCTTTGTTTATACTTGAAGTCGTTGGGTCTCTGTCTTTTCTCTGCAAACTGCAGTATAAATGAACAAAATAATTGTTTATATATGGAAATTCATGTCCGTATTCATCAAGGTACATGTGTTAATCATGTTCTCAAAGACTTTAGGGAGTTACTTAGCGACACAGTTCTAATTGCACACTACCACTTAATCAGTCTATTATCCATTGTGTTCTCTCAGATTTTTAATGGGATATCTCCATAGGGGTACAGAGGAACATTTCCAGCAACCATCACTCCTGTGTTCTAATGCTACATTGTATTAGCTAATGGTGTTGAAAGGCTGATTGATGATTAGAAAACCCTTGTGTAATTATGTTAGCACATGAATAAAAGTGTGAGTTTTAATTGAGAACATGAAATTGTCTGGGTGATCCCAAACTTTTGAACAGTGGTATATGACAGAAATCAAGGAAAAGCAAACAAGTTATCAGCATGTCACGCTGTACAAAAAGGGACCAGTTAATTCTGGGCCACACTGTGATTTCCACTGATTGATGTCAGACTGTGCAGTGAATGTACGGTGAATCATAGCTCTGCCATCTAAATGAAAAAGCAGATATGAGAGCTCTCACATTTGATAAATATAGTAAGATAGCAAAGAAGTGAGTCGCAACTACTTTTATGCCTTCATTGTTTTGGCTTGAGTGTGCAAGAGAGACAGTCAATATTTTTAAACTTCATTTCAAACTTTACTTGTGAAATTTTCACCAGTGTATTTTGTACAATTTCATGAGTTTTTATTGGTTGGTTTCTTAGATGCTGGTGGCAGTAGCAGCTACATGATGACAAATTTAGAGCAGTCTTTGGTCCCTTAAAGATAACGACTACTGGACATGTGTCATAGTGTAGTTTAGGTTGTCAGTTTAGGATATTATCATCCTGTCACTATCGGCTTTAGTCTCAGAGAACCTAAACAACACAGTAATACTATAAACTGAGATTAACAAAAAGATGCTAAGTTAAAGAACTATTTTTGGTTTCATGTTACTTTTGTTTTTGTGCATAGTCATTACAGTTTTTCTCAGTCACTTTGGTACATTTCTCAGATCAGAATTGAAATTCTCAAAACTACTTGTTCAATCTTCACATCATTGTGTCACTTGTGCACATCAAAAAAGCAGTTTCTCATTACTTTGAACAAGTTGCAAATGCTTTGGTACATCCATGTAAATGATTCTGTACGATTCTCTGCTGTTTCCTACATTATCAATTGTTTATGTCATGTTGATCAAAATGTATTATAATGGGTCTCTGTTGAATAGTCTCACCCCCCACAATATTTAGGCATCAGTTCATCACATAAGTCTTTACATGCAAAATGGTTGAACAAGTTGTCAGAATATATCAAGGATATCTCTATACAGTTCCAATAGACTTTTTTGTCTAAATCTGTCCTGAATTGGTAAATTGCTCCCAGGTGAATCTTGACTTTTTCTAACAAAGGGGAAATATATGAAGGGTTACGGTTTCCTGAAATCGCTCAAAGACACGAGAAGATATTCGTGATGTGGATGAGAATTTGTGGTCCTACAGACAGGAACATCAGGAGGTGTAGGAAGACTGTACTGTAATTCCTACAGCTGCATGTACAGTTTTCCCTAAGGAGATTGTCCTATGTTCACATTTCTACTTTTATTTTTTGTTTTTTCTTTGTGCTATGCAGCACTGTTTTCCTTTCTGTATCGCAATGACATTGTCTGTCAACAAATTACAATACAAACAGTAAAAGCATAAATGTGACTCTTGTCCAGTGTCTTTCAGTTTCCCACACAGAGGAAGGACTAACTTACAATTTACAGCAATAGTCATCAAAACTTTAGCCATAGTTTACATCAGAACATCCCTCCACAGTACACTGTTATAATGACAACATGACTAAACAATCTGACTGTCTTATCCACACAGTGACACAAGGACTAGTCATTCTGATGGCACTGACAAGTTCATTGACACAGATATTTACTTGTGAGAGATGAACTGAGGATTTTGAGCAAGAGACTGGCTTTTGCAGGTAATCTGTGGTGTTTTGCTATTTGTACAAATTGTTCTGAGAAATACACTTGGTGTTTTGCAAATGTTGAGGATGATTCGAGAAATGTACCAAAGTGACTGAGAAAAACTGTAAATACTGTAAATAAAAGTCAAACAGCAAAGTAAAAAAGCATGGGCAGCAGGGCCCATTCAAAGTGGCCTCCAGATAAATATGAAATGATTTTATTCTCAGCAGGTCAACATAATAAGACCACTGAGAATCTGTCCTTGTGTGCAGAATGGCAAACCAGAATTCTAAAGGAAAATCTTCTGTCAGTTGATGATAGAGCTTGTTGAGGGGGAGTGGGGGTTGTCACAGTTTGCCAAAGATTCTTGAAAAAAATTATCTTTGTGGCTTCGCTACCACAAGCCTATACAGGCTGTAGAAAGAAAAGAAGCACGGTTACATCAGAACACCATCATCACATCAATGCTAGATGTTTCATAAGATGTTTTTAACAAAGGACACATCATCAAAATGAATCATATGAAAAAGGGGTTTGAAACAGTCATTAAGTTACTTTTTTCATTTATTTTACAAATGGCCCTGTGATAGACTGATGACCTGTCCAGGGTGTCCTCTGTCTTCACAATAAGTCAGCTGGGATAGACTCCAGTCCTCCACAACCCTAATGAGGATTAAGTGGTGTATAGATGATGGATGGATGGATGGATGGATGGATGGATGGATGGATGGATGGATAGATATTTTACAAATGGATAATTGTCTCACAATTTCATTTTGAATAGTCATGTCTTGGTTAGTTTGATTTTTGTACAAAAATAAACAATGACTCAATATTCTAATCTTCCATTTCTGTGTTTTATGCTTGTTGTTGGACTGTACCATTAAGCACGTCTACAAACACCTACAAAATCATTATAATTTTTTTAAAATCAAAACCCATATTCTAAAGCAACAACCTAAATATGAGCCAATAAACATTAAACCAACAGTTATCCAATGGGTTCAAAAGTTTGAACCCATTTTTCAACAGACTCTTTTTGACGGGCTTTTAGTTGTTGATGCAAACTAAACAAAGCAAAGCACAAAACAGTCTCACATTGCACTGCACCCACACCAGGTCATAATGTCAGTGTTACAGTTTGTAAACAGGATGTTTCCATTGCTAAAAATGAATGCTTAGGATTTTATTCAGAGAATTATAAAAGCCATTAGAAGCACTCAGAAAAAAAAAAGATAACTGAACCTGAACCACTGGATCACTTCCATCTGCTGAGGAACATCACCAAAGCTCCAAGGCAGACGACGCACTTCTGTTTTTAAAGGCTGAGTACCCGACAAACAATGCACCTCAAAAAAGAATGGAAAAAAGTAGCATGGTGAGAGAAAATCCATGTCAACATGGAGAAACTATTATAAGCTTTTCTGAATGAAAGTCATCAAAAAAGCTTCTCCTCTTTTTCTGCTGGTTTTGAAATCCTGCGCTAGCTTTCTTTGGAAACATGGCGATATCCTGAAACAGATGTAAAATCTCAAATACTCATATCTGTCCTATCAGAACTGTAGCAGTCGTCTCCAGTCAGCTCATAGCCACCATGGGCTCCACTGAGAGGATGTCAGTTCTCCCTGTTAGGGCCTGCCGGGCCGTGAAGAGCACATGATCATTTTTCAGGTTGTGGGACTGACTGGGCAAAGCGTGACTCTGCTGCGAGGAGCCCTGACCCCGATGTGACAAACCATGGCTCGGCCTCAAGGACTCGTGGCCGTCTGGCCAGGCGGGCCTATGACAGGGAGCACAGGCAGTCGCAGGGCGAAGCTCCAGCTCCATCCCGACCACCACCCTCCGTTTCCTCCTGCACCTGCCAAATAGCAGCCGGAGCTCATGGCGGAAGGTGGGATTCAGGCAGCAGTAGATGAACGGGTTGTAGCAGGTGGAGCTCATCGCCAGCCAGTGAAAGCAGAAGTACAGGGCGTTGGAGGAGTGGATGGCCTGGCTGGACAGCAGCACCACGTAGCAGTTGAGGGGAAACCAGCAAACAGCAAACACCCCGACCACCAGCAGCAGCATGGCCAACGTCCGCTGGCGCTTCTTTCTGTGGGTGGCGTGCTGATCTGTGGTGATGTCACCGATGGCATTGTGGCGCCACAGCCGACGGGCCACTGTGGTGTAAGAGGCGGTGATGATGAGGAGGGGCAGCATGTAAAGCAGGAAGAAGGTCAGGAGGTCGATGTACTGCCAGTAGACGTCCGACGGCTCTGGGAAGTCTGGGATGCACAGGCTTCGCTCTTTCTCCTTACTGGTGAAGGAAAGTGAGGCGAGAAAGATGATTTTCATGATCATTTTTGTTTTTTTGATTTACTGTTTTGACTACAAAATGTCATAAAATAGTGAAATTATTATTGTGGCAATTGTGACATATTCAAATTATTTCTGTGTGTGTCTTAGTGGTTAGCACTGTTGCCTTGCAGTTAGAAGATTCCTGGGATCTTTCTGCATGGAGTTTGCATGTTCTCCCTGTGCAGGTGTGGGTTTTCTTTAGGTACTCCGCCTTCCTCTGACAGTCCAAAAACATGCTGAGGTTAAATTTGGTGATTCTAAATTGTCCATAGGTGTGAATGTGAGTGTGATTGTTTGTCTCTATATGTTTCCCTGTGATAGACTGGCGACCCCTACCTACGCCCAAGTCAGCTGGGACAGACTCCAGCCCCTCCACGACCCTAATGAGGATTAAGCGGTGTGTAGATAATGGATGGATAGATGGGTGTATATCCCAACTGTATATAATGAAAGAATACTAAATCTTTATGTCTGAGCAGCTGAAGAAAGAAATTTTTTTCTTTTTTTTTGCAAATTTTTTGAAATAGTTTTTTATAGTCACATGAAAATAAATTAAAAGACAACTTTACAGTACAGTACACAACAAGAAAAGCACTCAGAGAGCGCAGTACTCTGCCAAGGCTGCTCATTCGTTGTATCATTTCTGACAGCTGAGATCTTGAAATAATTTGTGGCAGAAATCACGGCAACATAGAATGTGGCCATTTAATATAGATGGATCCACAAACAAAATGACGTTGTGCTGAGCACAGGTGTGTGTTATGCATGTGTACGTTATGTATGGATACCAAATCGCGTGACCTAAATATGTAGCAGACGGTGGAAATTGATGGGACTCAGAAACACCCCCACAATTTAATCAATTGTTTCTTGTATCATTTCCAACAGATAAGACTGCAACGTTCGATTGGTAGTAGGATCGCAATCATGTGATTGTCAGCAGGCAGCTGACGTAGTGTTCACTTGTTGTCATAGTTACAGTGACGACGTGCTGCTATCTTGCAATGATACAGAAATCTTTAACAAATCCATGGATCCAGACTATAAGCCGCATCACTGCCAAAATGTAATCAGTTGGTCTCTGTGTCATTTCTGACCTTCCCTGAAAATTTCATCCAAATGCATTGGTCCGTTTTTGAGGATTGTTGCTAACAGACAAACAGACGGACAAACATATGGTGATTATCACATAACTCCACCGTTCCTTGGCGGAGTAATAATGTGAGTAGTAACTGGTTAACAGTCTTGAATAACTCTGAATGAAGAAGTATGTAATGATGAGTTATAATGAGGAGACTTGGAGATCCTGCATTGATAGATCATTAGCTAATGATTACTTGGTAGATATCTTTAAATCGGAATTTTGACATCATTCTTTGTAATAGCTTTAAATTAACTGTGAACCTGCCACTGAAACCAGGAACCAGCCAGGTATTACAGGGATTACAAGGATACACTGATGTCACAGTAAAGCCCTTTTCAGACAAGGACCGTTTTCCATTTTTCTGACGGCATCTGAATGTGCTTCATGTCTGAATTAACACTCTGGACACTTTTTTTGTTGAAATCGTCACAGCAATCTTACTGACTCAGAAAGTCTGAACTGCATGCAGTCGCATTACAGTTTTTCTCAATTGATAAGACACTAACTTCCATTCACTGCACACAGCCACCAACTGACTGCACACATTTCTCAAAAACAGGACTCTGCTGTCAAAATTCTGGACACTATTCACGGTTTGCACACAGTTTCAGAAACTCTTGCACTCTTTTGCAAAAGACTGAACATGTTTTTTCCTCATTTGAACACACTTTTCACTTATAGCACACATTTTTCAAAAAGTGAACACTAGGAATCAGAACTGGGACACTGTTCCAACACTGCTGTCACAATTAAGACACAACAGGTCAAAGCTGAAAACACTTTTGCCAATGAACTGCACACTATAAAACCTGCTGGGAAGCAGAATTAGCTGTTCAGAATGGATGTAAGAGGAGCAAGAGGTCATGTTGAAGAAGACGTGGACGACCCAGACCACAGCCAGAACCAGAACCTGGACCTGCCCATGGACCTGATCCTGGACCACTTTTCATGGTATGTAAATGTTGTTTGTCACTTCAGTGACATGTCTATATTGTAACAATACAAGCAGTCAGAAATGTTCTGAGAATACTGTAAAAAATCTAATGCATAATTCTGGTTCACAAGTGCTGGTAAAATTACAGAAAGTGTACATGACTGACTTTTTCTCTGTTTGGTGTGTGTTTGTTCCAGAGAGTTTTTCAGTTGGATTCTGATGATACACATGAATACATCTATGTGGATGAGGCTGGTTTCAACCTGGCCAAGAGGAGGAGAAGAGGGAGCAACATCATTGGAGAACGAGCTGTAGTCAACATCCAGGTCAGCGTGGGGCAACGTAACCCTCTGTGCTGCAATAAGCAATCTTGGAGTAATTCACTGTCATGTAGTTCTGGACTCATACAACACCCAGCATTTGTTGACTTTCCTAGATGGACTTAGAGGGTCTACTGACACAGGTGCAGCAGGGCGTTTGGCAAGAAGACGCGGTTTTTGTTTGTTTGTTTTCATAGAGGACTATTGATTCAGTAACGGTTCAATATGAACCCTCAAGTTATTGTGGTTTTTCTGCCGCCATATTCTCCCTTTCTGAATCCAATAGTAGAATTCTTCTGTACATGGAGGTGGAAGGTATATGAGCAGCAGCCATACTTTGGGAAAATCTCTTGCAATCAGTGGTGTTGGCATGTGGTGATGTTTCTGTTGATGCATGTCAGGGCTGGATCAGACACACTAGGTCTTTCTTTCCATGTTGTCTGTACTGTGTACAATACAGTGCTGTATTTTTTGTCTAGCATTATTTTTATTTTATAATGTACAGTCAGGCACTGCAATGGCCCCCTCTGATTCATTTATAGGATGCATTTGTGTTTAAGCTGTCATTTTTGAGGACTGTATCATTTTCATTTTTTTACACTTCATGTGAAAACACAGTGAGAGAGGAGTGTTTTGTATTTAGCAGTGCAGTGTCCTAGTTTTGCTTCATGTGTCTTAATTTTGAAAACAAAGTTCAGATTTTGACAATAAAGTGCACTTTTGACACAAGTGTGCAGTGCTTTGTGAATTGTGTTCAAATAAAGAAAACAGTGTGCAGTGTGTTGGGAAATGTGTGCTATTTTTCAGGAACAGGGTCTTATCATTTGAGAAAAACTGTACCAGATTGGCATGCACAGGCAGCAGTACTCAAGTTGTGTGAAGTGATTTGGTGAAGGCTTTTTCTACATTTCACTGCCAATACTGTTTCAATCAAACCCCAGAGAGCAAAAGACAAAGGTTGTGCTCATTTTGCTTTACAATTTCACATCTTTTACAAACTGAAATGTCCATAAAAAGTAAAACATATTTAGGTCACATGACTTGGTATCCATACGAAACGTACACATGCATAACATACACCTGTGATCAGTGCAAGGTCATTTTGTTTGTGAATACATCTATCTCAAATGGCCCCATTTTATGTCGCCGTGATTTCTGATTATGAGTAACTAATAAACTAATGCTGCATTTCTAACAAAAATAACATAAAATGCTGCATTTCTGACAACGCCATATGGGGGAATGAGCAGCCTTGGCAGAGTGCTGCGCTCTTTGAGTGCTTTTCTAATTAAATGTGACCTCTCCTTACTGGCATGTATGATGGTGTATTATTTTACCTGTACGTAAATGTCAGGAGTTTTTGGTAGATTGCATGTGGGAGGGAGAAACAGCTGGCCATTATCCAGATAACAGTGACCCAAACTCCACCTTGTGCTGGAGACATGCGAGGTCTCAAAGGGTACAAAATCACCTGAGAAAAAAAAACACAGCATTCAGTTCAAACACAAACACATACACAAGGACAAATCAATATCAACCATCTGTGTCTCACAGGGAATAACAGAACATAGATCAATTTGTACTGTAGAGAAGAAGATTAGAACATGCTATTTTGTGAAAGATCTTTTCAATTACAGCTGCAACCAGTAGAAAACAGTGTTCTACCTCATACTGCTGTTTATTTAAAAAAAAAAAAAAAAAATCTGTGCTCTGTTAGGAGCCACCTGTGCTCTCAGGTATAAAAATTATATTTTCACGTTTGTTTCCTACGAACATGAGTGTTATTTAGTGATGAGCAGTCAACTGTGCTGACTGATCAGGCAGGGCAGCAAAAACATTCCTCTGAGTGCAGTGAGGCGCAAACATTGAATTTTGTTGCTGTGCTTCATTCACAATCAAAAGCATCAGAATAAATGTTTTTGATGCATTTTGCTTCTGCAAAATTCTCGTGTTGCAGGTTTTTTTGTTTTTTTTTTTTTTTAGAAATTGTGTTTAGTTCTGGTTTTAGCACCTTGAAGATTTCACATTTAAACAGTTTTTCTTAACCATCTTTCAAAATGCCTTCATATTTTTCCAGCTTTCCAACTTCAAAGAGGTAAAGATTGTGTATAAATTGTGTATGTGGACAGATACAGCATGTAAGTAGTTTCAGAGGGCTTTGGAGGAGCATGTTTATTTTATTACCACATTACATTACAATGCCGTGCTTTCATGTAATGTTGGTTCAGGTGTAATGACTTAATTGTTTTATATACTTAGTAGTTTGGCTAACAACAGTGTTCAAAATTGTGTAAGTTAATCATGTTTTGCATTTTAATTTCACAATATTTAATCCTGCTTTGTTGCTGTATATTAGCAAGCAGTGCAAAAAGAAAAAAAATCCCCATCTAACAACAGCACACAGGCTCATTCAAAGGTTTTTCAATATGTTTTGTATTTTCTACATTATAAAACAAAACTGACAACATCAAAACTATTAAATAACACAATAAGATTTATGTAACAAGGTATTTTAAAAAGTGTAAACAAAGCAACATGTTTATAATATTGGTTCCTTCAGTGATGCCACCTTTTGCGTTGCACACTCTTCCTCCTCAAATACCTTCATGAGATCTTGCGTCACCTGAAAATGACTGAAAAACCTTCCACATACACTGAGGCACTTTTTGGTTGAGTGTTCTTCAGTCTGTGGTTTAACCAAACTATCTCAGTTGGGTGACTGTGAAGGTCAGATCCTCTGACGCAGCATCACTCTGCTTCTTGGTCAGGTAACTATTAAATAACCTGGAGGTGTGTTTTGGATCATTGTCCTGTTGGAAAATTTATGATGATCCCGCTAAAGTTAAACAAGATGGGACCAGCAAAGTCATCATGTTGTGACTCGTCTGCCTGCTGAAGGTCAGTGATGATCAGGACGCTTCGTCAAACATGTAGTCAAAAATCAATTCTAGATCAAAAGGGGAAATCTTGAAAATGTTTTCAAGAAAAAGTCTTCAAGCGGTCTTCAGAGTCTGATACCAGTAATGTTTATTCAATACAGAGGCTGTAAGAACAAACATAAACAAAATCTTGAGATTTTAACTGACTACTTGAAGCATTACATCGTCTTATATACCAATGCAAACTTCTTCTAAATATGGCTCTTCCATTCTGGAAAGCCACAATCCATCATGTGTATGATGCAATCATATCAAAAGTTTAACCAGCTCCTCTTTTTAATCCGCCAAAGAGGCGGAGCCTCGGTGGAGTTATGTGATGATCGGCGTTGGTTTGTCTGTGTCTGTCTGTTAGCAACCTTACTCGAAAATGGACTAACGGATTTGGATGAAGTTTTCAGGGAAGGTCAGAAATGACAGAAGGACTAACTGATTAGATTTTGGCAGTGATGTGATTTATAGTCTCGATCCACAGATTTGTTAAAGATTTCTGTGTTATTGTGAGATAACAGCACAGCATCACTGTAACTATATATATATATATATATATACATATATATATATATATATATATATATATATATATATATATATATATATATATGTGTATATATATATATATAAACTATGTAGATGGCTGTGTTCAACAGCGTAACTTGACAATGACTTGTCAATGATTTTATGTTGATAAGTTTGTTTTACTTCCTTCTGCCACCCTTTCATTTAAATATCTTTATTGTATATGTATTTATGTTTTATTTGTTTTTGGTGAGTGAATGAAATAAACGATAAACTAACTAAAAAAAAAAACTATGACAAGTGAACACTTGTGAAACAAGTGAAACACGCAAATCTCTCATTTTCAATTATAGATTAAAGCACAGAATCCACATTGTCTTTGATCCATTCTTTGTGTTTCTTGACCTGAGCACTTCTCTTCCTCTTATTTGTTAATTGCTAATTATCAAGGCTGGTAACTGTAAGGAACTTATCCTCGGCAGCAGAGGTAAGTGAGGCATTTTTCACAGGAGCCAGCTTCATTCATTACCTGAAGAAGCTTTTTTTTCCTCTTTCTGAACTGTTTGACTTTCAGATTTTAAAGTCAAAGTAATGCTGTTTCTCACTTGCAAGAGTACGTGTGAACACAGTAGCTGAATATCACTATTTGTTGTGTTGTAACAATACCTCAGCACAACAATTGTTATTGTCTGAAGAAACACAACAAAAAGGCAAGAAACTGCAGATAAAGCTCTTCTCTTATGAGGCTGGTTCAGATGCTCCCAATAATGTGTAAAGCTGTCATCAAAACAGTGGCTACTTTGAAGAACTTTGAAGAAAAAAAAAAATACAAAGAAAAAGAAACCTTCCATGAGTAGGTGTGTTAAGAATTTTGACTGCTTTATACCTAGCTGATAACCCAGCACCTGTTATTAATACGAAAGAAAAAGGCGTATTAATAAGCAAAACAAACTTTGTGACACTGAAAGAGAAAACACAATGGAGACTTCTAGAGTCTAAATATATCTAACGGTATTGAATATAAAATAAGATTGATCAGATTCTCCAAAGGTTATGGCTTATTTTATTAATTCTGAATATTATTATATTTGGAGTCTGACAAGATGAAATATGGAGTCACAGTTCAGGGAAAAGTAATTGCCACCAACATCATAGGTTACATGGGCTGCACAGTGGCTTGGTTGTTAGCACTTTTGCCTTGCAGCTAGAAGATCCCTGGTTTGCATCCCGGCCTTCCCGGGATCTTTCTGCATGGAGTTTGCATGTTCTCCCTGTGCATGTGTGGGTTTTCTCCAGGTACTCCAGCTTCCTCCCACAGTCGAGCTTAATTGGTAACTCTGAATGCGAGTGTGAGTGTATGCCTCTCTATGTAGCCCTGTGATAGATTGGTGACTGTTGCCCTAATTCAGCTGGGATAGACTCCAGCCTGCGACCCGAGTGATTAAGAGGTGTATGGATGATGGATGGATGGATCATTGGTTACATGAGTCATCAGAGCCGTTATTAGCGACATGAACAAAGGTTGTGTCTCTACATTTATGGCGTGGGAGCACAACGAACAGAAGTGAAAAACTACCTGTTGCTTCAGTGAAATGTTTTCATGAAGTAACATATCACAGACGTTAAATCATTTTGAAACTCTGGTTTTACAAAAAGACCATGAATCACCAGCCAAACCTGAGTAAGATAGTATGTGATTAGTGACTATTGTGCCTCACCAGCTGCTTCGTCATCTGTTAATTTCTCCCATGGAGATTGAGTGTGTCTCATTATTGTCACCATATGAATTAGTTTTTCTTTTTCAGAAGCTTTTTGATCACAAGCGCATTAGCAGCCAGTATGCAGACCTGCACTCACAGCCTTTTACATCAAACCAGTGCTCTCATCCTTTCTGTGATTATCACCTCTGTACTGTGTCTTTGCATACCAAAGTGGGTGACTATGCATTCATTGCACTTTAATGATATCACACTATGTAAATTTAAATTCAATTAAGTTTACTTTAATAACCAAAAAGCAAGCTGGAATGCTTTGGATCCATGATAGATTGGCAGAGTTTTTCATAAACAAATCCAAATTCCCACAGTGTAACAGTATACATCGCAAGTTCATCTAAAATGATTCTGCATGACTTACTAACAATATTTTTTTGCATCTCTGATATCAGGACATGCTTGAAAACATGGCCTTGGCAGGAGCACAAAGTCAACGTTGCATAAAATTTATATTATTTTTGAATGTGCACACAGAAAAGTAGACCAAACCTGAATGATACTCAAAGAAAAGGACACCTGCACACTCAAATACGCTAAATACCGCTCAAAAGTAGCGGAGGAGTTGTGGTCGGAGGTGGAAAAATCTTCAAATACATGTCAGAAAATTGTTTTTGGGTGGTGACATTTTAAATTGCATCTTTTCTGTTAATAGTAGTAACAGTAATAGTTAATTTAGCACTTTTTTCAGCATTGTTGATTTCCTGGTGAGGCTGAGATGTTGTTTAGGTGTTGTTTTTTTCCCTTTTGTTCTTTTTCTTTTTTTCTTTTCAATAAAAGCATTTATATAACTTATTGTTCTGGAGTCATAACAGACAAAGCAACACTTTTCTTTAAGACCAGAGTGCTAACACAGTTGCGACAGCTAACATTGCTGTAAAAGCCAATTGACAAAAATAGACAAAAGGTGCACTGCTCACAGGGAAGCATAAAGTTAAGTGGTTAAGAAAAAGTGTTAACATTGCAAGGATGAAGAAAAGCTGCCACAAAAGGAGATGCTATGTAGAAGAAGAGACTAACCAACCATGATGGGGTAAAATAAATCTACTTTTCAAGACTTTGAACTCTGGCACAGTGGGATTAAGGTCTTAGTAACCTTGACAATTACCTAAATGGACCTAAATATGCATTAAACCAATGTAGATAAGACGACCTTAAAGTGGAAACTCTTTGATACCATTAAAACCTCCACAGGATAAACAGCCTATAGATGGACTCTGAGTTAAGAATACATTTTAAAACTCAAAAAAATTGTACTGTTTATGTATGTACTACTTCCCACAGTCCAGATGGCAGGAGGCAAGCTCAACTGCCAACTGGAGGTGAGGCAGCATCGAGCCCCTCCAAGGCAGAAGAGGCGGCATTGAGCGCCTCAAGGACTGAGGTGGCAGCTCCGAGCACACCAGGATCAGCAGAGACGGCCAAAGACTCTCCATGGACCACATAGGCAGCTCTGAGCACCTCAAACTCAGAAACGGCAGTCTTAAGAGCCTCAAGAGCTGAAGAGGTTATCTCGGCCCCCACAAGGGTAAAAGTGGTGATCAGCCTCTCAGCAACTGATGAGGCAGCTTTGATTGCGTCAGGAACAGAGAGGGTGACCCTGGGCCCCTCAAGAACTGAAGCAGTGGTGGCGTCGACCCGCCCGGAACCAACAGGGACGGTGTCGACCCACTCAAGAACGGACAGGCCACAGGGCTGGTGCAGAGAAACCCCCGTGATGCATGCTGCCGGGACCTCAGCCGGGCTCAGTGGCGAGACCTCAGTAACGCCACAGAGCGGCGAGGTTCGGTCTCTCCTGGAGCCGCGTCTCCGACGGGGAAGCTCTCCCACTGGTGGCCCAACAGGATGCTGGGAAGCAGGCTCTGGTTGATTGCTGGGCGGGGGGCTAGCTGGCTGAGAGCAAGCTAACTCAGGAGCAGGCAGAGAGCCATCCGACAAGTCTATAAGGTGGGTCAGAGGTGAGTTCACAAGCTCAGAGACAAACTCAGGCAGAAGGTGAGTGAGCCGAGGCTTCTGGGCAACCTCACGGCATGCCAGCAACACATACACCTCTGCTAACTGAGGGTCTGACGCTTTTCTCCATAACCCATAGAAATGGGCAAGTTTATTCAAAAGGTCGTTGTATTCCTTATTCAGGACAGGATCAAAGACAGAAGGCAGGCGGCAAGCAGGGTGGCTGGCTGACAGACGGTAGATGCAGCAGACCAGCAGGGAGTGCCTCACGCAACAGGCGCTATGATCTGGCCACGAGGGGAAGGACGAGCCTGGCTTTATCTGCTGCTGATGAGAAATCAGCTGTGAAAGAATGTAGCTGAGTCCAATAATCCAAACCAGCAGGAGCAGCCAGGAGCGTAGCAAGGTGGGGAGAGGTATCAGACAGGCAGGTAGAAAAGAGGGAGAGGAGGAAAGGAGAGGAAGGGAGATGAGAGAAGAGAAGGCAGACAGGGGACCAGGCTGGGACTCTGACAATTTTACACCTTTCTGATTCATCCAGGGAAACACAATTTTACACGCAGCTGTAAAACAAGATTATACTTTATAACCTGCACAGTCAGTGTCCTTAGATATCTTGACTTGTGCTTTAGCTCCTATGACCACAGCTACCGTCACAAGAGCAGAAGGAAGGTGCCTCACAGTTTAATTGCTGCCTTTAGATATAACAAGACAAAATAAAATGCTCTTTATTTTCTAGAAAGAAGGACGCCTTGATTAAGCATTTTAAAGATTTGTACTTGCTGTGCTTGCGAGGATGAGCCACAGACATCTGATAAAATTAGTCTTTATGCTATTTACTTCTTTTATTGCAAAAGAAATCTCTGTGGATGAGACCAAATAGCTGCCTACAGCTGTATGCATGACACATAGGTACAAGGTGTTTGTAAGCTGCAACTAATGGCTTTAGAATTTGCTAATTAATCAACAATTGATGCTTCGTCCATTAGCAATGAAACCACAGACAGCAGGAAATAAGTGTCAGGCTGACAGAAAACTCTCAGTCAGGGTAAACGTTTTCATTCCACGGAAAAATTCACCTGCATCGGGTGATGTTTTCCTCCCTCTCTGTGCCGCGGTAAGACGGCTCTCACATCATAAAGTTCAGATAATATCATTCCTTTTCCAAGCAAGCAGCAAGTTGTGACCAGAGCTACTGAGTTGATATATTATCAATCATGTTAACCCGATGTGAAATCTCCTGGAGGTGGTATTTCTAAAAGGCTGGTAATCCCATGACTACCGCTTCTATTGTTACGATTCAACAGCCTGGATGATGGGAGATGTGGACGGACACCAACTGTGTTCGATCTGTTCATTTAGGTGATTTTTTTTTTGGCTTAACATATGGCATAACTCCCAAAAGAAGCAATATTCTTTTCCTTTTGTCTCTTTATTAGATACTATCTTTGTCTTATGAGATGCACACAAAACACATTACATTTATCAGGGTCCAAGTATCACCATGATAACAAACCAGCTAATTTTTAATCTTCTCAATGTGGCAGAGAAAAGAGATTTTTCTGTCACCAAAGCAGCAGGAGATTTCTGAGGTTTCTGTTCTGTTTGATGGCTTTACACAAGTAATTTTACTCACTCTCTTGAGGCCTGAAGCAGCTGGGTCTGTATTATTTGGATTTAAAATTGAAAACGTTTTTTATAGAAACAAATTTAATCGACTGCACTAAAAAAAAACTTTATAGACTGATGATTCAAACTTGATTAAAGCAAGTAGTCAGACAAAAATCTGGAGCACTATTTTGCCTTAATTTAACATTTTAGTCTGTATAACCTAAATAACCTTTCAATGTGGACTTAATAATTATCTAATGGGGTTTAAATTACCTCAGTGCTCAGTGCTACTCAATGTTGAGATCACCGTCATTTTTTATAAAAATACACAACCATTCAAAGTTTGGGGTGACCCAGACAATTTCATGTTTTCTATGAAAAATCACTTTTATTCATGTGCTAACATAACTGCACAAGGGTTTTCTAATCATCAATGAGCCTTTCAACACCATTAGCTAACACAATGTAGCATTAGAACACAGGAGTGATGGTTGCTGGAAATGTTCCTCTGTACCTCTATGGAAATATTCCATTAAAAATCAGCCGTTTCCAGCTAGAATAGTCATTAACCACATTAACAATGTCTAGACTGGATTTCTGATTAATTTAATGCTATCATCATTGAAAAAAATTGCTTTTCTTTGAAAAATAAGGACATATCTAAGTAACCCCAAACTTTTGAACAGTAGTATATATAAAAATACAGAAATTGCTTGAATTAGTAGTATGGGTCTAGACTCTTAACATGCATCGCATTTCATTATCTGCATAAGTTTAAACTGACATGCGTATATCCACGCCCGTCAAGACGATCAGTAACAAGCAAGGGTAAAGAATGACACTAATGTTAGTACTTTTTTAAGCCCACTTTTGTGCATTACCTCAGGCATCACAAAGGCATTTCAAAGGTTGGCAATTGCCCTTTTTAAATGACTTTCTAACTGAAATGAGCATCGGGGCTTCCTGCCCTGAGTTGGACAAACCTTTCGGCGGTCCAGAGCGATGGCAGTGAGTGTGAGAGTGGACACATGCAGGGAGCAGTACTGCACAAAGCGACTGATGTGACACATTGTCCTCCCAAACACCCAGGTGCTGTTCATGAAGCGAACCTATGAAAACACACACAGAGCAGATCATGTACATGCATCACATGTCCAACTTCTGCTCATCTAAACATCAAGATAAAACAAATCATGTCATAACGGCTGTTGTAGATGCTTTAGTTTTAGATGGGTCTGATGGGAAAAAATTCATTCACTGAAACTCTGATGTCTGGGTTTCACTGAAAGCAACTTTGAAGTACAAGTGAAAGCACAGGCACAGTCAATTGGTTGTTCAACTCGAATATAAAATCACTGAAAGTGCTAATGATACAGTTTGTGTGATTTTACAGTTTTTCTCAGTCACTTTGGTGCAGTTCTCGAATCATCCTCGACATTTGCAAAACAGTAAGTGCATTTCTCAAAACAATTCTTACAAATAGCAAAACACCACAGATTACCTGCAAAAGCCAGCCTCTTGCTCAAAATCCTTAGTTCATCTCTCAAAAGTAAACATCGGTGTCAATGAACACATCAGTGCTATCAGAATGACTAGTCCTTGTGTCATTGTGGATGGATAGGACAGTCAAATTACTTAGTCATGCTGTCATTATAACAGTGTTCTCTGGAGGGATGTTCTGATGTAAACTATGGCTAAAGTTTTGATGACAATTATTGTAAATTATAAGTTACACCTTAGTGTATGTGGGAGATTGATTGCAAGAGACTGGACAAGATTCACATTTATGCTTTTACTGTTTATGTTGTAATTTGTTGACAGACCATGTCATTATGATACACAAAGGAAAACAGTGCTGCATAGCACAAAGAAAAAACAAAAGTAGGAATGTGAACATAGGACAATCTCCTTAGCAAAAACTGTACATGCAGTGCTGTAGGAACTACAGTACAGTCTTCCTACACCTCCTGATGTTCCTGTCTGTTGGACCACAAATTCTCATCCACATCACGAATATCTTCTCGTGTCTTTGAGCGATTTCAGGAAACCGTAACCCTTCATATATTTCCCCTTTGTTAGAAAAAGTCAAGATTCACCTGGGAGCAATTTACCAATTCAGGACAGATTTAGACAAAAAAGTCTAATGGAAATGTATAGAAATATCCTTGATATATTCTGACAACTTGTTCAACCATTTTGCATGTAAAGACTTATGCAATGAACTAATGCCTAAATGTTGTGGGGGATGACACTATCCAACGGAGACCCATTACAATGCATTTTAATCAACATGACAAACAGTTGATAATGTAGGAAACAGCAGAGAATTGTACAGAATCATTTGCATGGATGTATCAAATCATTTGCAACTTGTTCAAAGTAATGAGAAACTGCTTTTTTGATGTGCACAAGTGACAGTGATCTGAAGATTGAACAAGTAATTTTGAGAATTTCAATTCTGATCTAAGAAATGTACCAAAGCGACTGAGAAAAACTGTAGTAGAATAGAACAGAATAGAATAGAATATCCTTTATTAGTCCCAAGGGAAAATTTGCAACATCACAGCAGCAAAGTGACAGAAGAAAAAACACAAGAAGAAAAGCATTCCGAGAACACAGTACTCCACCAAGGCTGTCCATTCCCCCATATGACATTGTCAGAAATGCAGCATTTTTTTTGTATAAATGCGGTACACAGACTCTTTAAAATCAGCCTTACAAACTTTGCTGTACAATCTTGCATCTATTACAAATTTTATTTTTATTCTTCTACAAAAATTATTACAAATGCCTGTAAAAATAAATAAATAAAAATGATGACAGTGAGTGTAGTTCAATTTGTGGCTCCCAGCTGTTTGTAGAAGCCCTGGAAGCTCACTTCAAACCTTACAACTATAAATGATCCATAACAGACAGAATCTATCAGCATCTAACAGTAAGTCACACTGCGTACAATTCACAACTCTTTTGTTGTTTTAACTGTATTTTAGGCGTTAAATCATGCATGGCAAAGAACATCTTACTGCTCAACCAGGACTAAACTGAAGAACTGGTCATAGGAACTGAAGCTCAGAGAAACAAGATTAGTTCACAGCAAAAAGCTGAGTACCAAGATGGCTTTTTATTACCTAAAAGAATATTGCCAGACTGCGACCAGTCCTCTCTAAAACTAATACAGAGACACTAATACATGCTTTTATTTCAAATTGACTACTGCAATGCTCTCCCGTCTGGTCTCCCTAAAAAGACTACACATCCACTCAAACTACAGCAAAATGCACATTACACCAACTTTACACTCTCTGCACTGGTTACCTGTCTCTTTTAGAATTGATTCTAAGATCCTTTTATTAGTTCATGAAGTTCTGAAATGGTTTTCATAATTATCTGATTTGCTTTTATCTTATGAACCCTCCAGAACCTTCAGGTCTTTAATTAAGCCTAAAGCCAGAACAAAAACATATGGTGAGGCAGCATTTTGCCCCTACAGCCGACATTTCTGAATCAGCCTTCAAGAAGACCTGAGGAGCATCAGAGTTGTGATGTTTTTAAAAGCAAACTCAATACCTACCTTTTTAGTCAGGCTTTTGATTGATTTGAGAGATTTTATTTATTCATCTCTTAAAACTATTGCTATGAAGTGATTTCTCCATTTATTTCATGTATTTAATGTTTATGACTTCATTTTTATTATTTCTTAATGTTGTTTTTCATGTATTTATTTTCTATGTCTATCTCCATTTTAATAATAGATATTTTATTTCACTTTGGGTATTTATCTCAGTCATTTTTATCTCATCTGGTATGTGTTATACAGGATAGCTCAATTTCTCCCTGTGTTTTAGAAGTTATTAATTGATAACTATGGGGGTGCGGGTTGTTTGCACTGTTTTATTGCATTTTTTATTTTATTTCTGTAAAGCACTTTGTGTGGAAACCTGTGGTGACACTAGTGGCACCATCTCTTGGTGTTAACACTCCTATTCTTACACCACATGCGGTTAGTTTTAGCACCCAAAATGCAACGGTGTGCAGAAGAGAAGCCCTTCCCCATGCATGATGACTACATTTAGTTTTATTATGATCTACCGTCTAATTAAACAGTTCAACAGCCAACCTGAAACCACAGGCTGGTTTGAACATGTCTGCTTCTTGAAAGTACACAAAGATAAGTTGCCTGATGAGCTGCAGAAGCCAAAGTAAACGGCATCCTGACTGAGAGATCATCTCACCAGAGTGAAAGGTGTGTTGAGGACCGTGATGAAGATGTCAGCCACAGCCAGGTTCAGAATAAACAAGCGGGTGGAGGTCTGGGTTCTGTTGGTTTTGATCATCACATGGCACACCAGGGTGTTTCCGAACAGGGACACCACGATGATGAGGGAGTAGGCGGCCACCAGCAGCGCCTTCACGCCGCCCCACTGCGACTCCTCTCCGCTGCTCTTCCTGCTGGCCAGAGAGCGCCAGCCCTCCAGGGTCTCCTCATCAAAGTCCAGGAGGAAAAAGCCCGAAGTCCGGTTCCCCGGCTGTCCCGAAACATTCAGTAGGCGCTCCGTGTGGGAAAACAGAGACTCTGCCAGGAGAGAGGAGTCGTTCAGTCGCGCTGCTGCCCGGTCAGAGCTGCACATCATACCGAGGAGCAAAGACAAGCAAAGAGCCGCTGCAGACCTCATCTCCGCCGGATCCGAGGGACTGAAAACACCCGCTGCCGCTCCACGTGTGTCAGTGATGCTGCTGGAGCAACAAGTTGTGATGCGACTCAGCTGTGGCTGCCTTTTAAAGCCTCAGCGAGAGAGAGTGAGAGAGAGAGAGTGTGTGCGTGTGTGTGTGTGTGTGTGTGTGTGTGTGTGTGTGCGCGCGCGCGCGCGTGTGTGCGCGAGAGAGAGAGACTCCAGCTGAGGCAGCGTTTGAACAGGATATTAGGTTCTGAAATTATGATTTTCACTAGACCTAAAGCCTAAATTTCTCTTTGCATTCTAGAAATAATATTTATGCTCAAAGGACAAAACTAAAAATTCCAGCGCAAAAGTTTGTCTAATTTTTTTATTTATTTTTTTGTAATTACATTATGTCCAATCAACAAACTACATTGAATTGGGGGAATTAACGTTTTCCTCTACAATCAGATTTATTCTTAATTACTAGCGTTAAGATAGTGTAGCCAACCTAAAATCCTGAATTCAAGGTAAAGAAAAAAAATGAAGTTACGTCAACTTGAATTTAGTTTAAAATCAGCTGATGCAGACATTAGAGTTTAAATTACACTATGATTGCAAGCGCAGCTCTGGAATATGTCCAGAGCTGTGCCCAACCACTGACTGTAGAGGTTATATAATCACAGAAACCCATTCAAACTTTTGCTAATTTCTGAAATTATAAAAAAATGTTTCTTTTAACAATAAATATATGTAAAATTACAGAACTCTTCTTTTTACTCTGCCAAGGAACGGCAGAGTTATGTGACGATCGGCGTACGTTTGTCCGTCTGTCAGCAACATCACTCAAAAACGGATAAAGGGATTTGGATGAAATTTCCAGGGAAGGTCATAAATGACACAAGGACTAACTGATTAGATTTTGGCAGTTATTTGGCTTGTAGTCTGGATCCATAGATTTGTTGAAGATTTCTGTATCATTGTGAGATAGCGGCACGGCATCACTGTAAGACAAGTGAACACTACGTCAGCTGCCTGCTGACGATCACGATTAATAATAATAAATTTTATTTATAAAGCGCTTTTCCAAAAACTCAAAGACGCTGTACATAAAATAAATTTGTGATCATACGACATATCGACCTCTGCGGACTTGTCCATCGGAAATCATACGAGGAAGGATTGATTAAATTGTTCCTTGTACTGTTTCCAAGTCCCATCAATTCCTGCTACATGCATACTATGCAGTCTATGGTCTGTCAGAGAGTGACTGAAAGAAGCGGGTTTATAAAGCATGAGGTGATTGTGAACAGGTGAGCTGATTGCCACAGATGACACTTATAAGCAGGTTTGCAGGTGGAGCAGATCAGATAGGAAAGGGAAAGAGGGAGAGAGAGGAAAAGAGAGGGAAGGTGGATAATTGAAGGAGAGAGGGAGACAGGCAGACAGAGGGGATCCATAGGGATAGACAGATCAAGACAGACAGAAAAAGGGGGAGAAGCAGGGAAAAGAGTAGAGGCTGGAGCGGGGATCTTGACTGTGCATGTGTGGGTTTTCTCCGGGTACTGCAGCTTCCTTCTACGGTCTAAAAACATGCTCTGGTTAATTGGTGATTCTAAATTGACTGTAGGTATGAATGTGAATGTCCCTTTTTGTCTCTATATGTAGCCCTGTGATAGACTGGTGACCTGTCCAGGGTGTCCTCTACCTTCACCCTATGTCAGCTGGGGATTAAACGGTGTACAGATAATGGATGGATGGATTTGGTTATTTATAGATACTAATTTTTATTGTTATTTTAAATTAAACATCTAAATTCACAGTCTAGTTTTGCAATTTATTCATATTTTTGTGTCTTTTATAGAAAAAATATGCAAATTTAAAAGGCAACAGTCCATAAAGCTGAATTATAACAACTTCTAAAGAAATTATGTTCAACCAATTAGTTTTCTTCTACAATCAAAAGTATTTTAATTACCAGTCCTAACAGTGAAATTGTAGAGATCATACAGTGGACTTGAAATGCTGAGCTCAAGATAAAGAAAAATTGAGTTGTCAAGTCAGTTTAAGTTACGTCAACTTGAGTTTAGTTTAAAATCACTGATTTCACAATCAGTGTCATAATTATACATTCTGAGTGAACTATTTCTTTTTCTATTGTCTGTTCACACATGAAATTGGACAGTTTCTTAAATAAATTGCTAGTTAGATGAAGACCTGGCTTGAGTCCAGCTAACATGACACCCTCTGTGGGAACATATATAACACTTTGTCATGCAGGTCATTATGTGACTCAGAAGTGAAATGTGTTGGATCATTGACTTTCAGGTGGCACTGAATGTAATTCAGGATTTTGCAGAACCATTATTACACCTAGTCAAGTCTTGTTAGGTACCCACAGTTGACTGTGAGTCATATTAATTCTTCTGACAGCAGCAGCAACAGGATGTGCTTCTTGTGAAGTGTATGAGCATTTACGCATGTGGCAGAGCGGCAATAATTTCATTAACACGGAAGGAGTCAGGATCTGACACTAAACAATGTTCTGTCTTCTACACATCCCACAGATCAGCTGTTTCACACAGATTCCAGGTTTATACAGATGAATTATTTTTGTTAAGGCTTCTCCAGATGAATCCTGGGCTCCATCAGAGCTGTCAGGACATTTTTATTCATCATGCATCAAATTATATTTCAGTGTTTTAATTGTGTTATGGGACTGAGGGTAAATTAGGGGGGAACTTTTTAGTAGTCCAAATTTAACTTGGGTCCTCTCAGTGTCTGACTGCAGATTATGCTTCAGCAAACTGCAGCCTGGAACAACTCATTTGCAACAAATAGTGTCAGCCACAGTGTGAAGACCACCTTTATAAAAGTATTTCTCAAGTGGCAGTTTGCAAATATTGCTGGCCCTACATGGGCGTATTGTGTGAACAATGGACTGATTAGAGATGAGGCAAACATGGTCTTTCAGTCAGAGATTAGTTCATTAGTTCATTTTCAACAAACGTTCAGTGTTCCAGTCGAATTCTCAAAATAAAATATTCAAACTGGATTTGAATGGTCTAAATACTTATTTGCATGCCTGAACAAAACCCAACCTAAACAATGAGAGCCAGAAGAATCCATCCATCCATTTTCTTCTGTTTATCTGGAGTTTGGTCATTGTGGTAACAGGCTATGTAGGGTGTTCCACATGTCCCTATGTCCACATGTAAACTGAGAGCTTGGCCTTCCTGTTCAGCTCTTTCTTTGCCACAATGGTCCAGTACAATGCTGACATTGTCACCAATCCCTCTGTCAATCAAAGGCTCTATTTTCCCATCACTCATGAACAAGATCCCAAGATATTCACCCCCGACCCAGAGGGGGCAGTCCACTGCTTTCCACCAGAGAACCATGGCCTCAGACTGGAGGTGCAGACTCCAGAGTGATGTTATGTTCACACTACAAGTTACAAAGTTACAAAACAGCCAAAATGGAAAGCTACATTGTTGCAGAGTCACAGCTGAATGGTTCAAGCAAAACAAGAGCATACAATTGGTTGACGCTTCAAGGTTTGTAGCTTCATATCGTCGCCTTCCATTGACAGTGACTTGTAGTCAGTGTTTCACCCATAGTCTGAATGCAAACATAAGGCATGTTGTGTCTTCTCAATGCCTGTAAAGAGCTTTTCCAGTTTACAGTTTACAAGAGAATCTAATGGCGCAGACTTGCAAAATGTGGAAAATGGAAAAGTGACCTCAAAGTGGGAAATTAGTCTGTAGGCTCCTCTGTCATTGTCTTTGTTCACTTTATTTGGGGAAGTGATTTGTTCTTTTTTAAAGTTTTTTTTTTTTTACTTTTATGCCTTTATTAGATAGTACAGTGTAGACAGACAGGAAAGGAGGAAGAAGAATGGGGGGAAGACTTGCAGCAAATGGCCGTGAGCGGGACTCAAACCCAGGTTGCTGCGTCAGGGACCAGCCTCTGTACATGGGTCACCTGCTTAACCCATTGACCTATCTGGGTGCCCCAATTTGTTTTTTTGTTTTTTTTTTAACACTAATGATAAATTAATTCATTTAGTTGCTTTATAAACCCCTGAGCTGTAACAGTTTGATTATGTTTTAGCAAGATTTCTGTCCCTGTTCAAAATTTTCTGCACATTCAGATCATATCACAGATATCCATGTTTGATATACTGACAAAGATGCTTTATCGTATCTATGACTTAATGTTGCAGGGTTATGAAGGAGTGGAGGAGAGAAGGAGGACAAAGATGAGTAGAGTTGCACTAGAATCGAGTAAACTCTGCAACACCCCCCTTTAGACTCTCACCACAGGAACTATTATATTAAATCTGGGCTGCAACCTTGGTCATACCATAGACTGTATAATGGGTCATGCACAGCTCACAAAAGGCTGTTCACTGAGAGAAGACAGATGTGGCTCAAATCAAAACAAGCTACACTTACTAGACAACTGAATAATTGCTTGAATGCTGGATGTCTGAAAGTGAGAGAGAGCAGCCCAGAATAAATACAGAATAAATCAAACTGATGAAAATGTACAAAATGGATGGCCGCAGAGGGAAGGTGGCCAATTACCTAATGTGCCACAAATCACCAGCCCCTTGAACTCACTGCACTTTGAAATTGCTACAAACAGGTGGAAGATAAGGGGCCCCGATGCTCTTACTGCTACAGCCTGTGAAGGAAAAACCACACTATAGAATGCCTAACCCCTTTTTCATTTCTTTGAACAAGTTGCAAATGCTTTGGTACATCCATGCAAATGATTATGTACAACTCTCTGCTGTTTCCTACATTATCAACTGCTTATGTCATGTTGATCAAAATGTATTATCATGGGTCTCCGTTGAATAGTCTCACCCACCACAATATTTAGGCGTTAGTTCATCACATAAGTCTTTACATGCAAAATGGTTGAACAATTTGTCAGAATATGTCTAGGAGGTTTCTATACATTTCCATTAGACTTTTTTTTCTAAATCTGTCCTGAATTGGTAAATTGCTCCCAGGTGAATCTTGACTGTCTCTACGAAGGGAAATATATGAAGGGTTACGGTTTCCTGAAATCACTCAAAGACACGAGAAGATATTCGTGATGTGGATGAGAATTTGTGGTCCAACAGACAGGAACATCAGGAGGTGTAGGAAGACTGTACTGTAATTCCTACAGCACTGCATGTACAGTTTTCCTTTAGGAGATTGTCCTATGTTCATATTTCTACTTTTGTTTTTTCTTTGTGCTATGCAGCACTGTTTTCCTTTGTGTATCATAATGACATAGTCTGTCAACAAATTACAATACAAACAGTAAAAGCATAAATGTGAATCTTGTCCAGTCTCTTGCAATCAATCTCCCACATACACTAAGGTGTAACTTATAATTTACAATAATTGTCATCAAAACTTTAGCCATAGTTTACATCAGAACATCCCTCCAGAGAACACTGTTATAATGACAACATGACTAAACAATCTGTCTTATCCACACACAATGACACAAGGACTAGTCATTCTGATGGCGCTGACATGTTTATTGACACAGATATTTACTTCTGAGAGATGAACTAAGGATTTTGAGCAAGAGACTGGCTTCTGCAGGTAATCTGTGGTGTTTTGCTATTTGTACAAATTGTTCTGAGAAATGCACTTGGTGTTTTGCAAATGTTGAGGATGATTCGAGAAATGTACCAAAGCGGCTGAGAAAAACTGTAACATCGTGTTTTGTTTTTTATCTAAATAATGCATATACATAAGTCACACTAGGTGTGTATAAATTTGTTGAGAATGAAGTAAAAATTTAGTCTACATTTACCCAAGGCAAAGGAAGCCTATAGATGAATTCACCCTCAGGCAGACTTGTATTTCATATATGTTATGCAAATGCAGTTTACATCAGAGATCCATGCAGTCTTCCAGCATATAGTATGGACTACCAGACTCTTGGGGGCTTCAGGTTCAGCACCTACACCTGCAAATTAGCACTGCATTGGCATTGATGAACAAATGGATTTATATTGAGGCAGCGACACAGAGATATTTCACCTCAACGTCATTCTTCCTTTGTGAAAGCCTGGCACCCGCATTAGTCACAAGTTAACTGCATCAGTTCTGTACTAGTTATTAACAAGTGTTACGCTAGTTGCTGTATTGCCTTGAGTTCATTTCTGAGCTGCCGTCTGATGAGTTCATTCCTTTCCGTCTTCACACCTCCAGATTTCAATAGGTGGCGGCTGATGGGATGTCATTTGAGGCAATTTTTCAGAATTTACTCCTCCTCGCTTCTAATGCGCTGAAAAGAGGAGGATCAAAGGGGTCAGTAATGTTCTGTAATTCCTCACAGTCGGGAGTAAATTTACTTGGCATAGCAGTCACCTTAAAGGCCAGGAATAAATTTTAATATGCCTTAACTCAAAAATCATTAAATACAATAAAATGATCCTCTGTTGTGTTGTTGTCTTTGGATTTTCACATGCATTAGGCACAGATGGCAGCAATCATGAAGATCAATACGAGCTTAAAGGAAAGTTTAGAGCAGAATGCAGCCCAATGATTCTGCTTTTATTACTTGAGCTTTGCCTCAGGGTTGCCAAAATTCTGGAGCTGAAAACTAGAGTACAGGACTTCTAATCATAGGTCAGTCTGCATTGATTTAGACATAATTCAAAAAAAAAAAACTGCTGCTCCACACTCTAAGATTTTATTCAGTTTAATAATTTGTTTTTTGACTCAAAACTAAGATGGTTGAATTTTGAGAATTTCAGGAGTTTTCAGATCTTTTTAATTTTATATAATCATTTGATCACTTACATCATCCGGACAATGTTATATAGTAAAAATGAATCAATGAAGTAGATTTTCTTTCCTAAAATAATGCAACTCTGAACTACACTTTTGTCTGGAACTTTGGATGATCGAGGATGGGTGATAACTAAATGCGAATAAGTCAGAGACCTGGTGGTTTGCTACTACCTATGAAAAATCAATTGTACTTACTTCCTGTGCTGTAACTAGATGTGAAAATCATCTGAGCTGGGAACATGATGTTGATGATACAATGTACAATTTAGAATGATTGAAGAGCCCTCGATCACACCTCTCATCACACTTATTTTCATCACATTCTGAGTCACAACTTCAAACCATTTCAATTGAAGAAATTACACTAATTTGTGAGAAATATTCTTGCAAATGAATGACTGTAATAGTGTGAGATTCATTCACACAAATATCTGTTTATGTTTAAGTGAGAAATGATAATGAAGGCATAAAAAGACATGGGTATAGTTGTTTACTAATCAAATCAATATCTCATGCTATATATATATACTACTGTCACTTGTCCTTATTTTTTAAAGAAAAGCATTTTTTTTTCAATGAAAATAACATAATTTTAATCAGAAATACAATCTAGACCTTGCTTATGTGGTAAATGGTTATTCTATCTGGATGTGGCTGATTTTTAATGGAATATCTGCACAGGAGTACAGAGGAACATTTCCAGCAACCGTCACTCCTGTTTTCTAATGCTACATTATGTTAAGTAATCGCACTGAAAGGCTAATTGATGATTAGAAAACCATATATATATATATATATATATATATATATATATATATATATATATATATATATATATATATATATATATATATATATATATATATATATATATATATATATATATATATAAGGCATAATATTATGACCACGGACATATGAAGTGAGTAACACTGATCATCTCTTCATCGTGGCACCTGTTAGTAGGTTGGATATATTAGGCGGCAAGTGAACATTTTATAGTCAAAGTTGATATGTTAGAAGCAGGAAAAATGGGCAAGCATAAGGATTTGCACGAGTTTGACAAGGACCAAACTGTGATGTCTAGACGACTGAGTCAGAGAATCTCCAAAACTGCAGCCCTTGTGGGGTATTACTGGTCTGTAGCGGTCAGTATCTATCAAAAGTGGTCCAAGGAAGGAATAGTGGTAAACCAGTGACAGGGTCATGGGCGGCCAAGGTTCATTGATGCACATAGGGCACAAAGGCTGGCCCATGTGGTCCGATCCAACAGACGAGCTGCTGTTGCTCAGATTACTGAAGAAATAAATGGTAACCGGTTGGTCCTGATAGAAAGGTGTCAGAATACACAGAGCATCACAGTTTGTTGCATATGTGGCTGCATAGCTGCAGACCAGTCAGGGTGTCCATGCTGACCCCTGTGCACCACCGAAAACACCAACAATGGACACGTGATCATCACAACTGGACCACAGAGGAATGGAAGAAGGTGGTCTGGTCTAATGAATCATGTTTTCTTTTACATCACGTGGATGGTCGGGTGCCTATGCGTCGCTTATCTGGGGAAGAAGGCATATGACAGCACACCTTCAGGGGTCTGGTGGAGTCCAGGCCTTGATGAGTCAGGGCTGTTTTGGTATAAATGGGGGACCAACACAATATTAAGCAGGTGGTCTTAATGTTATGTCTGATCGGTGTATATATATATTATATATCCTGATATATTTACCTTTTTTTCATTTTTACAATCTTTAGTGATTTACATGTTTGCTTGACTTCATCTTGGGTATTAGGTAACACTTCCATAGTACTCTAGTTTTCCCTACAGTGAAGCATCTCTCTAGGATCAACCTCAGTCTGTTCATCACTTAGGCTACAATATTTCAGAAATCACTGACTGGATTTTTCTAAAATTTGAAATATCAAGTGTTTTATTAAACTTCATTAACTAGAGGTTTGATAATAATAATATACTGTTGATTTTTTTTTTTTTTTTTGTTCTTTCTGGCCTCATTTCTTGATCTCGGTCTGATCTTTTTGCCTTATACAGCCTTGTATGCAGAAGTGTTCAGGCAGATTTTGTCATTCTAAGTTCTAGCCTATAGTGGACCCAGTTTTTGTTGTCAAGGGCATAAGGCCCTTGCTTACTTGATTTTACACAAATTGTCTCTTAATATGTTTTTATGCTGCATTAGTGGTATTTGTTTGATTTACTAGACCTTGATCATATTAAAATATTTCATAACTTTGTCAGAATCATACAAATCTTGGACTTAGATGAAAAGAATTATATCTGCTCTCATGTCTATGCACTAAATTTTAATCTGCAACTTGCAGCCAGTTACCTTAACTTATACTGGAAACAGCTGGAGAGAGAGAATCTGGCTGAGTTCTATGAAGCTGACCCCCCACCCACATAAAAAAATCCAAGCAAACAGGCTGAGTGGTTAGTGCTTCGTTTGTGCTTATTTGTGCTGTTAAAATTTTCATTTGTGCTGCTATAGTTTTTGAGATATTACAAGTTTTATTTTTGCGTGATGATGTCATCATCCCCCCATATGTTTAGTTCTGCAGAAGCAGAACTAAACATCAGATTATCAAGCAGTGTAGGCACCATGTCCAACTCAGAAGATAATATGTAGGTACAGAGACACTGTGTTTACTTTGTTACAACTCCCCTATCCAGCAGAGACCAGAGATGTATCTCCCGCACTGACTAAATGTCTTTTCTGACTGCAGATACAAATCCCTTAAATGCATTGCAGACACTGAAGTTGTCCTCCTCTTCCCTGCAAATTTTCAAAGGGCCTTTTGTACAATCTGCAAATGGTCTCATTAGTTTATTCCAGCAAAGTCTGTGCGCCTCTTGTACACCACTAAATCTAATCAGAGTCAAAGATGCTCAGCAGCTAAACAAACAGAAATCCAGTGTCACACCCTCATCTCTGACACCAGGTAGTGGCAAGTTTTTCTCTCCCTTCTTTCTCTCTCCAGGTGTGGCATGAGCATGGTATGCGGTATGCAGGCAAGTGCTGCCTATCCGTAATGACCTGAGGAGATGCACAAGCCGGTGGAAGTGATCATTGCAACTACCTTCCTCCTGCATAAAAGCCAGACCATTGAACAACCTCAGTTAGTAGCTCCCTTGTTTATACCTTGTGCTTACCATGGTTTCTTGTGTTCCAGGTCTGGACTTCCTGCCTGCTTGTGAGACCTTCACCTGGATTCTTCATCACTTCTCCCTCATGTACTGTAGTGGAATATTTTCAGGGTGCGATGTGCTGAAAGTAGAAGTTGATATGATTATGGCAACTGCTATTAGACTGAAGACCAGAGTTAAAACATATGTATAAAATACATAATGATGAATATTCTAGTAATGACTGATGTTTTGATGGTATGGTGTGTGTCTATGGACACACACACACGCACAGCTGGAAGATCACAAAGTATAACCTGGAACTTTGGTGTGAAGATAATTGCTTTTTAGAAAATTATATGTGGTGTACTCAAAACATAATGGTGTAAACTTAAAGCAATATAACTTTTAATAGAGGTGTATCAGAAACACAACAATACATAATGATATAATATGCATGAAATCTGTCCCAAAATAACAGGGCAAAGTCTGAACATGTCTGGGCATGTTCTCTGTAAAATATGACCAAATGATAACCCAGTGCACATGTCCACTGTAAAGTGAGATCTAGGAGTGAAATATGATAATCTGTGGTCATGATCTGACCTATAGATTTAGAAAAGTCTAACGGTGTCAAAACTGTCACTCCTATCGTACGCCCTATAGGCGTGGGAAAATTGACCAACTCTCTCAGTATAAAAGTCGATGCACAGCTCAGTGTCTTTGGTTTTTCTTGGGGCGTTCATCACTGTTAAGAACTACTCCTGGATTTTTGTCGACAATAAATCCTGCTGCCCTTGAATGGCGACTTCTCTTGGTGATTTTTTGAAGATGTTTAACATTTGAACACGGTCAAGTCTCAGACTCTGGCCCATGATTTGTGACTTACATTCCACTTCGTTTTCTGAACCAAACCGGGCCCTTACCTGTCAAGCTCTGCCGGATGCAGCACCCACCTCACCTCAGCCATCTGCTACGCCACACACCACCTCTGCCTGCCTCATTCCTCCCTGCTTTCCCTCTCGTCAGTCAAGTTCCCCGCTCACTCTCTGAATCAGTCCTACAGGGGTCTCTGTTAGTCTTGGCTTGCGGAAGCAGCTCTCAGTCTCGCGGATGTCATGTGGTTCTTTCTGTTGTAGTTTTCTCTGGATATTGTAAGTAAAACTGTTTTTTCAATTCCAACGCCTGTCTGCTGTGTATCCATTGCTCTGCACCTGATTTGGCATCGGAACATCCAGTACTTCAAAATACAGAATGGTTACAGTGGTTGCTGCTGCAAAAAATAACAACATAAAAGCAGATGTTTACAGAAGAAACATCTTATGCTTCTGGACTACATATAATTTATGCAATGATTATAATGTAGATTGTACAATTTGCATGAAAAACATAAACATACATTTCTCATCACAATACATTGAAATAAACCAATCAAAGCCATTGTTTTGCATTTGCTCTGTACATCTGAATGTAATTCACCTGTAAATAATCACACCACATTATGCAGAAAGTTTTGCATGTGAGTGTGTGCAGTGTGACGAAAACACTGGGATAAGGCAAAAACACCTGCAGCGTTGCATCATATAGTGTTTAAAACGACGTATTTTCATACCCTGTTATTGTGAGGTTGTTGTAATTGTTGTGCTTTAAAAAATATGCCAGGTTGATCCTGTCCAACTGAGTACTAATGTGGTCTAATGTTGTCTAATTAGAGCCCAAGCCTCTCTCTTTTTGTTTCAGATTTTTTTTTTCTTGTAGTGGAGCCATGTGATGGATTTGGCTCGTATAAATATCCCCTCTGGATCATTTTGATGGAGAGAAAAAGCAATGCTTTTTACTTTAACGCAAAGCTGACATAAATTAGCCTATCTTGTTAGATGGATATAGAGTTGCTGTCTGTGAGCTACAATAGATGATGTTAAATTGACAAGTCTGGCTCATTAAAAGATATATAGATATACGCTACTGTTTATATCTTTGGAGGCAATTTCATGTTTTCCATGAAAACTACCACTTTTATTCACATGCTAACATAACTGCACACGGGTTTTCTAATCAGCAATTAGCCTTTGAGCTCGAATAGCTAACACAATGTATCCTTAGACAGACAGACAGACAGACAGACAGACAGACAGACAGACAGACAGACAGACAGACAGACAGACAGACAGATAGATACTTTATTAATCCCGAGGGAAATTCAAATATTCCATTAAAAATCAGACATTTCTAGCTAGAATAGTAATTTATCACATGAACAATGGCTAGACTGCATTTCTGATTAATTTAATGTTATCTTCATTGAAAAAAATGCTTTTCTTTCAAAAATAAGGACATTTCTAAGTAACCCCAAACTTTTGAACAGTTGTATAAATCCTAAACTCGAAAGCCTATGACACAAAAACATCACCAGATGCTTGATGTGTAAGCTGAAGGTTCCTAAAAACAATTAAAAAAAAATGTAAAAATCTGATTTCAACGTAAAAAAACGAACAAAACAAACAAAAAAAAAAAACAAACCGATAGTGTCAGACATAGGAAGAACCAGCGTTTGGACTACGAAAAACTCTATAGCAGAAGAAGAAGTCGCGGGTGTTTATGGGTAATGATGTCTTTTACCAGCGCAGCGCCCTGAAGCTCACCCGGTAAACAACTACACATCCCGTATTTCTTCGCTACAGCCGGTTTGTCTGTTTTTTGTGACGGTGAGATGATATTAGATTGAATCATTTTAGGCGTTAAATCTGCCGTCTTAGTTGCATTTTTCTCTCGAGGAATGTCGCTAAATGTCAAGAGCTCCGCTAACCGTCAACGCTAAATGTTAAACACACAGACGTTGGACAGTGAAACAGGTAAGTGGCTTCAGCAGGGTTTTAACTTCGACCCAAACTGTAACTGAATGAACTGCTCCGTGAGAATAATAGTGTCGTCCAACTTAACATTTGGCATGTAAATCTGCTTTAACTGGTTCTTGATACTCAGCTGCCAGTTTATTAGCGACACCGCTAGCTTAGAATTCATGCTACGCTTCTCTACTGTAGCAAGTCGTAGCTTTAAGTTTGATGTGTTCAGTTTATGTTGAAGCTCTTTGGAGACTCCATGATGCAATTTCATAGTAATTTCGGAGACTTCAGGAGGTTTTATACCAGAAGTCATTTAGATAAACGGCTGTCTTATCATGCCACGGAAAACAATTGCCTATGTAAACAGCAATGTTTAGCCACTCAGTCAGTCAGTAGAATGAGAGAAAAGTGTTTGATTGTCATTGATTTAACCCTGTAAAGCCAACCGTTGCAAAAATGCAACATCAGTTTTATTTTTTAATCATAGTTTGCTATTATATATATATATATATATATATATATATATATATATGTAATAGCAAACTATTAACAAAATCATATATATATATATATATATATATATATATATATATATATGTAATAGCAAACTATTAACAAAATCATATATATATATATATAATAGCAAACTATTAACAAAATTTTATATATATATATAGATTTTATTTTTTTTTTCAGTTTTATTTTTTTGCTCATCTTCATTTTTTTCTAGATATGGGTGATTTTTTTTGTTTGATTTTATTTTATTGTTGCTCTTTTTTTCTTCTATATTGGGGTCTTACAGAGTTAACCCCTAAAAGCTCTACTCTCTGTATGCAGTAACAACAAGACATGATAGAAACATTCCTTAAAAACATAACCATAAATAATCAGGTCTTATGAGATAGGGCAGATGGGCAAGAGTTGCAGTCGTGCGTGCACATAGATCTGTATGTTATATACATATTTACACTGAGCCAGTGTGCTGTTGCTGTTTGAGATGAGGTGCTATGAACTGGATTTAGGCCTGGGGTCAGCATTCACAGTCCTGACAGCATGAGGGGAGAAGCTCTTCCTGAGTATCTCTGTGTTGGCCTTGATGTCGCAAAGGCAGAACGTAGCAAATCAAATACTCCGATGCTGGGGTGGTGAGGGTCTCCCATGATCCTCTTTGCACTGGCCATGCCATGCCATGCCATGCCATGCCATGCCATGCCATGCCCGCCCCCCGAGATCTGGTCAGAACCAATCATCTTATTTTTTCATTTGTCAAGGTGGCAAGAAATTGGTGAGATTTTTCTGTCACCAGTGCAGCAGGAGGTTTCCGTACTGTTCTGCAAGATGTACTGGCAGAACAGAAAAAAGTCTAAATCCTTCTGTGTTTCCTACAGGTTGTCAAATTTCAGAAACAAATAACTGCAGGCAATAAATATGCACCACCTGCGCATCCTCAGTTCTTTAATACTGATGGATAAACAGTGAAAATATAAAACTACCAACCATTGGTAGCAAGGCAGTTCAAGCCCAGTGGTTGGACTCTGTCTGTATACTTACGGCCTCAGACACTTACAGCCATGGGCCAGCTTTTGGGCATCTCCATTGATTACAGGAATTTTTAAAATTCACCATACAGCAACAACACTGTAGGGATGGCAGTTCTAAAAGATAAACACCAGCTATTAAATGACTCTTGTGCTGACCCTAATCCATGTAAGGGATAATAACTGAATAAGAAAAAGGACACCTTGAGGCAGTTCTTCTTTTCAGGGTCAGTATTAGTAGCACTCAGTCTTCCTGAGATGTGCTATTTTTCTCAAGATACTAGATGGAGATCATTTATCAGCACATTGGGTTGAGGTTGTGTCAAATCCAATCAATGGGCATCTTAAGTATGTATTAATTGCAGGCATTCCTCTGAAATGTTTAGTTGTAATTAATTAGCGATACATTTTTTATTATCCGCTCTTCCATCTCCTCTCCATCACTTAGCTTGGTTCATGTGTGTAACTCCTCATTGTCTTTCTGTGTCTGTAGGTGATGGAGTTTCCAGAAGATTTCAACCAGCTTGAACTTCTTAACACACATGGACACCTGATCCCCCGAGGAGTCAGCAGCCTGTGGACTGGAAGCAAGGATGAGGCGGAAGAGGTGGAGGAGGATGAGGAGGACCACAATGAGGAGTGGTATCTAGGAAAGGAGGAAGCTCTCAAAGATAAACCCAAGGAGCTCATGCTGTGGGCAGCAGAAAACAATCGTGTAAGTTCTCAAAGTGCCTCTGGGTCCACTCTCAAACATAACTTACATACTTACAAACATAACAGTAACTTCATTAATTAGCTATAATTATAAATTAGTGCCGACATGGAGACAGGATTGATCAGGATCTAACAGCAAATCACACTGTTCTTGCACTGTTGGTGAAGTAGTAGTTGGATTCTTTTCGCACATGGACAGAGTTTTCAGTGTTTAAGGAATCATAAATAACCTAGGCTGTTTTTATTCAGACTCTTTGATAAGCTTCTTGTAGTTTAGATTTAGCCTGTTTTTGTTATTGGAATATTATGAATTCTACATCACTTGGTGTGTTTTCTAATCTCATATTAATGATGAAGATTGTGTGCATATTGTGACTCTCTGAAGCTTGAGATGGTATGTCTGAATGTACCAATAACGAATGTTAATAGGAAAGTGACATTTGTCAGAATGACAGAATGCCGTCACGTTAACAGAACAATGGAACCACGAATGGCACGCATCCCATGTCTGATACCCCTTTTCCACCAAGAAGAACCAGGTGCTAGTTTGGTGCTGGTGCTTGGTTCAAACCTCACACCTCCTAAGAACCTGTTTGCTTTTTCATAGGCAAGGAGCCACGTCATTGCGTGACCGTAAAACATCAGTATATCACTGCATGTGTAGCTGTTCAGCAGCATTCATGCATCATAACCATGCTGTTCCTGACTTTGCAAGCCTACATTGGGATCCAGAAACAAATAATCAAACAATAGCTACCTGTCTTCATCGTAGTCACAGGCAACGGCAACTAAGTTTGAGAAGACAGGTAATTATCAAAGATGTTTTGATTCTTAACAGTGAACATGTTAGTGTTAGCTTGGCTACTTAGCTTTGACTACATTTGCATCCATTACATAGCGGTTAAACAAATGCAATAAGTTGATGATAATATCTATGTTTATTGAGGAGTTCATACCCAGCTTATTCCAAAATGGATTAAGTCAAATTTTTTTCTCTTATGGTCTGAGAGTCCTTCAGGTGCCTTTTGGCAAACTCCAGGTGGGCTGCCATGTGCCTTTTACTAAGGAGTGGCGTCCATCTGGCCACTCTACCATACAGGCCTGATTGGTGGATTGCTGCAGAGATGGTTATCCTTCCTTCTGGAAGGTTCTCCTCTCTCCACAGAGGAACGCTGGAGCTCTGACAAAGTGACCATCGGGTTATTGGTCACCTCCCTGACTAAGGCCCTTCTTCCCCGATCATTCAGCTTAGATGGCCGGCCAGCTCTAGGAAGAGTTCTGGTGGTTCCAAACTTCTTCCACTTACGGATGATGGGGGGCCACTGTGCTCATTGGAACCTTCAAAGCAGCAAAATTTTTTCTGTAACCTTCCCCAACCTTGTGCCTTGAGACAATCCTGTCTCTGAGGTCTACAGACAATTCCTTGGTCTTCATGCTTGGTTTGTGCTTTGACATGCACTGTCAACTGTGGGCCCTTATATAGACAGGTGTGTGCCTTTCCAAATCATGTCCAATCCACTGAATTTACCACAGGTGGACTCCAATTAAGCTGCTGAAACATCTCAAAGATGATCAGTGGAAACAGAATGCACTTGAGCTCAATTTTGACTTCACAGCAAAGGCTGTAAATACTTATGTACATGCGATTTCTCAGGATTTTTATTTTTAATAAATTTGCAACAATTTCAAAAAAAACTTTTTTTCACATTGTCATTATGGGGTGTTGTGTGTAGATTTTTGAGGACAAAAATGGATTTAATCCATTTTGGAATAAGGCTGTAACATAAAAAAATGTGGAAAAAGTGAAGCGCTGTGAATACTTTCCAGATGCACTGTATATCCAACTAACACTGCAAAAGCTGGGCTTATTGTTAATACTCCTGTGTAAATGGCCTTTATTTCACAAATGATGCCAAACTTCTTCAGTGTCGTGCAAACATAAAGGAATATTACATAAACTCTGCCTAAATACAGCATAACTTCAAACGGGCCATATTATTATTACTCCACCAAGGAACACTCAAGGATTGCCATATGAGGGATTGAGCAGCCTTGACGGAGTACTGTGCTCATTTTACATCAGTAATGATCAGATCAAGAAATGAGTTAAGGCTGTTACAAATCTGACTAAATATCAGATCCTAAGTTTTAGCATTTGACTGTTTTCAGTGTTGCAGATATTTCACCTACAAATTACTGAAACAAACAAGCTGCAGTCACGTTACATTTTCAGAGCCCGACTTTTCCAAAAATGGAAACAGTGCATGCGATTTTCTCGACAACATGCATAATAGGACATCTAATTAAATTTTGCCTTTAGCTGTCATTTTAACAAACATTTTTAATAGACGTCTATACTGCTCCCAAACCACACCTGCGACTGGCTTTGTCCGTTCTCTTTTTCCTTCCTTAAAATATCCAGCTGAAACTGAAACTGCAGCACCTGTCACTGGCTGGGTATTTGTTGAGGCTGAATTTGCATACATGTCCATTACTGCGACAAATTTGTTTATGTTAAAATGCTGAAAATGGTTTTAAATAAGCAAGCAAGCATCCTCCAGGGTCAAATACCAAACTGGCATATATTTATTTTTTCAATTTGGGAGGAAACGCATGCACAAACGCACACAGGGAATGCATGAAAACATAATGAGGCCTGATCCAAGACTTTTTCAACTTGTTCTTACTCCAGTGTTGCCATGTCAGTAGAGGAGAAATGGACAGAGCATATTTATTTGACAGACTGGGAGGTCAAGGTCAAAGGAAGATAATTGTTGATCACTTAAGCAGCTTGAATAATTACAGCAATTAGGCCTTTCGTCTTTTAGTGTACTGGCAGCTGTTTGTCAAATACTTAATTGAAATAAACCAGATTACTCAAATTATTTCCGTGAATATTTCGGCATGACCCATCACACATGTTTTAGCATGCAGCACATAATGCATGTGTGTGCACTGTGTGTAAGAGTGTTACTTTGCAGTTTGTAGTGCAGTTTTGTATCAAATGTGTTTAAATGTTTTATTTTTGTTTGACCAACAGCACAAAAGATATCAATCAATCAGACCTTATTTATATAGCACATTTCATACAAACAAAAAGCAACACAAAGGGCTTCAAACTATAAAAACACAGTAAGAAATGATAAAAATGAATTCTAAGAAGAGTAATAAATAGATAAATCAAATCAATCAAAAGCCTGACTGAAAAAGTAGGTCTTAAAAATATCAACACGCTGCTGCCTTCTGGAAGCTTGTTCCAGAGATGTGGGCCATAATAGCAAAATGCTCAGCATATGTTTTTGCTCTGGCTTTGGGTTAAATTAAAAAGCCAGATGCATTTATATAAAAGAGATCAAACACAAAATTCTAACATTAGAGAAGCTTGAATCAGAGAATCGTTGGAGTATGAACTGGAAAATGGAATTGCAATTATTGCGACTAATTGCTTCGTCTGTTCACCTACTATAGCAGACATGAATGATAATTAGTGCTGGGAATGTGAGTCATCTGATTGAAAAACTGAATTTTTCTACAGTAGCCTTGATAAAAGCTGTGTTTATCTTCTTACATTTGTGCTTTCTCTGAAATTTGTAATAAAAAAAAAAAAACATGCACACATTGAAGAGTTTCAATGGAGCAAAACTGATGTAACATTAGTCATCGTCTTGTGTTCTTTCAGCTGATGTTTGGATGGTTTTTGATATTTTTTCTTGTGCTGAAGGATTTAAATTTGCTATAGATTGCTCCTTTCTACTAAAAAAGAGAAGTCATAAACAGTGAACACTTGTTGCTTTGTAATAGCCAGCCCAGAAAAACTTACTTTTTTCTGTTTGTGTTTTTTAATTCATATTAAGCGTCTCAAACTTTAACAGAAGCTGTCTTTGTGCACCATAGAGGCACCAAGAAGGTATAATGCTGTTAAACATAAATAATTGTAGACCTTTAGTTTAGTCCAGGACAAGCCAGAAGTCACTGTGACTGGCGTTGAGTTGGACAGTAAATGAATGCTGTCATTACAGAGACCAATGAAAAAATCATGACTTTGCATACTGTGAGGCAATGAATGAGTTCACCAAGTGTGAAATTATAATACAATCATATTCTCTCTGTAACACATTTCCTGTGAAGAAGTCAGCCTGACCATAATTGAGGGTTACAATAGTCTGGGATGCCTGTGCGGATGTTTCTGCTCTAATACTGAGTCAGTATGTGCTTTGTGAGTATTATAGAATAATATTAATGTAAGACCCACTGCTGTCTCCTGATATCAGTTTTGTACAGTGCTTGTTTCTTTTTTATTTTCCTCTTTGGTATGTTTCTGGCAGGATAAATTGAAATCAATTGAACTGCAGTTATAAAGTTGCACAAGGACTCTTGTTTGTGCAAAGAGACCGTACATTCAGCTATATTTTTCTGAGTGACTTTGCTTAATTGGCACTGTGAGAGCTCTATCTCCTTTTTATTGTAAATCATTTTTGGTGTTATTCTTTTTGTTTTTATCTAACACTGTAATTTTTATGCACGTGTATGAATTATTTTTTAGATTCATTTTACTCTTCTTAGAACCAGTTTTATTTATCAATTTCTCTATTGATTTGCATATTTATATATTTTGATCTATTTAATGTATAGTTTATTCCTTCATTTTGATATTTTTTTGAAAGAAAAGCAGTTTTTTTTCAATGAAGATAACATTAAATTAATCATAAATACAGTCTAGACATTGTTAATGTGGTAAATGACTATTGTAGCTGGAAACGGCTCATTTTTAATGGAATATCTCCATAGGGGTACAGAGGAACATTTCCAGCAACCATCACTCCTGTGTTCTAATGCTACATTGTGTTAGCTGATGGTGCTGAAAGACTAATTGATCATTAGAAAACCCTTGTGCGATTATGTTAGCACATGAATAAAAGTGTGGGTTTTCATGGAAAACATACTCTACCAGTCAAAAGTTTGGACACACCTTCTCATTCAGTGGTTTTTATTAAATTATTTTTATTTACAATTATACATTGTAGATTAATACTGAAGACATCAAAACTATAAAAAATACAGATGGAATTGTGTTGTAAACAACAAACGTTCATCTTCAGTATTAATCTACAATGTAGAAAATACTACAAATTGATAAAAAGCATTGAATGAGAAGGTGTGTCCAAACTTTTGACTAGCGGTGTACACACACACAGACACACACACACACACACACACACACACACACACACAGACACACACACACATATGTGTATATTTGTCTCATCTGGTGGTTCTTCATTGCATGTGTTAAATAAGAGTGTCAAGTGTTTGAGTCTTTTTGATAACTTGACTGTAGCGGTGGGTTTGTTTGTACTGTTTTGCGTGTTTTAAAGCACTTTGTGTTCCATTTTTGTTTGTATGAAAAGTGTTATATAAATAAAACCTCGCTGATGGATTGATTTATAATGCTAGTGGAGCCTTCTGAACTGATGAAGCATACTTTTTTTAGCTGCATTCCACCAGTGTGACTCAGTTACCCATAGGTCTCTTTTTAGCTGTAGCAGCGTATCGAATGAGAATGTGAATGTCATTTTCTGACCTTTAGAATTTCTGTGGTTTTCTTTCAGCTTTCAACAGTCCACGGTTTGTTAACCACAGATCCGTCGCTGGTGCACTGCTGTGATGAGGATGGTTACACTCCACTGCACCGCGCTGCATACGGCGGCCATGTTGAAGTGGTCTCTGCTCTACTTTCCAGCGGCTCTGAGGTTAACCCTCGCACCATCGACGGCTGGACCCCTCTTCACAGTGCTTGCCGCTGGAGCCACGTCACCGTGGCCAGTTTCCTCCTGCAGCATGGAGCTGAACTGAACGCCCAGACGAACGGCGGGCTCACGCCTCTACACCTGGCTGCTTCCTACACGAGCTGCTCAATAAAAACCTCGGCACAAACCTTGGAGCTCCTCCTCTCTCAGAGACACCTGAAGTCGGGGCTTCGCAGCAGCAGTGGAGAAACGGCAAGCGATGTGGCCCGACGCAGTGGCCCTCATCATTTCCTGTTTGAGATGGTAGAAGACTGTGTCAATGTGGTGCCAGTGTCATAAACACAGAGACCCACACAAATTCTCACATTTAAACACTGAAGCTTTTACTCTGCTCTGGTTTTTATAGCAGGACAGTATTTGTACTTGATTAATCTACTTATTTTTTCTAATAATCTATTACTTATTCTGTCTCTAGAAGTTAAAAAAATGAATAAACTACATCCCAAGGAAACATCAGCCATTGAACAAGACCAAAAAAAATATTCCAAACATTAAATATAAGATGCTTTAATCAGCAAATATTAGATCAATTCACTAATCAAGTATTCACTTCAGAACTTAGGTGGGTAAAAGTTTATGTGGACATCTTGCACATAAAATACAACAACTTGAGCATGCATTAGCTGCAGTTCATTGCTTGAACTTGTCTGTGAAACAGACCTTGTTGTGGAGGAATGTGAATAGGTTGGCACAGACAGATTGATTCTATTGTATTTTTGTGTCTATAGCTGTCTGGATGTTCATGGGCATGTCTCCTACTGAATCATCACAATAAATGAATATCTTCTGAACAGTTCATTGCAAGGTTGGTGTTTTTTTAAAATTCGATTTACTGTTGCTGTTTTCTACTGTTTCACAATAGACTGTGACCTCCAGCTAGTCTCTTTCTAAGCTGAAACTGATTTGTTTCAAGTCCTGCAAAGAAGTTGTGCATAGTTTGTTAATGGGTGCCAGTTTTGAAAGCATATTCCATCTGTCCGTTATCTATACATCGCTTAATCCTCTGTAGTTTCGCCGGGGAGCTGGAGCCAGTCCCAGCTGACTCAGGGTGAAGACATATTGCTGACCTTTTAATGCAGAAACGAAGAATCAAAGTGGAGAAATAGTTTTCATATTCAGCCTCTGACTGGAGGAAGATGTATTAATGTATTTACTTTTAAAGGTTTCTTTTTTGTTAGTTGTAAACACGGGTTTACAAGGTCACCACTGTGATTTTCCGTCTTTGGTGCCTAATTTGTGTCCTCTCTTTTACGATAAGATACGCCTTTATTCACATGACACAACAGCTACATTTGAGAAGATAATATAAAAATAAAAATAGGGTGCAAATATACATTGTATGGACTAAAATAGAGTGCAAAAATGTATAAGTATTGTGCAAATTAGAATGGAAACTGCAGATGGATTGTCATGGATGTTCTATATTGAGCAGAGAAGTCCTGTAGTTCTGGTAACAGACGCTGCCATTAGGATGTTCTGGGTGCTGTGGTGTTTTACAGTCTGATGGCTGATGGGATGAAGGAGCCGCCCAGTCGCTTTGAGGCTTTTGGTTGGAGGAACCTGTCACTGTGTGCTCCTGAGTTTCCTCAGTTCAGTATGGAAGGGATGAGAGGGATTGTCCATGATGGCCTTCAGCTTTCCCATCATCCTCTTCTCCATCACTGCCTCCACACTGTCCAGTTCCATCCCCACCACAGAACTGGCCTTCTTGACAAGCTTATTCAGCTTGTTTGTGCCACAGCTCCCAATGGCACCAGCATACCATGGCAAAGAATATGACACTGGCAACCACAGATTGATAAAACAGAAATAACAGCCTGCTCTGTCCCTTCCTATAGAGAGCATCAGTTTTGTCCAACCAGTCCAGTTTGTTTAGATGCACCCCTAAGAACTTCTGTTTGTTCACCATTTCCACCCCCTTCCCATTCATCACCACAGGTGTGTGGAGGCTCCTTCTGCACTGGAAATCCACCACCAGCTCCTTCGTTTTCCCTGTTGAGCTATAGGTGGTTCCTGTCACACCACCCGACAAAGTTCTCAATTAGATCTCTGTACTCAACCTCGCTGTTGTCAGTGATGCGGTGATCCAACAATGGAGGAGTCATCCGAGAACTTCTGCAAGTGGCACGTTCCTGAGTTGTAGAGGCTGAACAGGAACGGTGACAGTACAGTTCCTTGGGGTGTGCCAGTGCTGCTCGTCACCACATCAGACAAGCCTGACATAGTGCAGTCTTCCTGTCAAGTAGTCCGAGATTCAGGCCACAAGATCCTGCTCCACATGCATCGCAGAGACGTTCCCCACCAAATGGAGAAGCTGCACCGTGTTGAAAGCACCGGAGAAATCAAAAAACATGATCCTCATGGTGCTTTGTGGCTTATCCAGGTGAAGCATGTAGACCAGGGCATCCTCCACGCCAATGCTGGCCTGGTACACAAACTGCTGCTGGTCCAGGCCGTCGCACACCAGGAGCCTGAGGTGTTCTCGAAGGTTTTCATGACGTGGGACGTTAAAGCCATCTTCTTCTTCTTCTCCATCTTCTTTCTCCTCACCATTACCCCCACTTGATTTCCTTGTTGTCTTCTCCTTAGTTCCGTTGGGATCTCTTTCAGACATGCAGCTGGTTGATTTTGTAGCCGATGCAGTGCCTCTTATGTACGCCACAGGCTGTTGCTGTCCCGTGGTGTTGCGGTGTCTGTTGTTGTTTGTCCACTTTTCAGCATTGTTGACTGAAACGTGCTAAGTACTGGTCCATTAATAAAAAGTGCCCCCAGTGAACACAATCAGTGTTAATGAAGTATCAGAGCTATCACTGGTGAAAAAATAAGAGTTTAAGAAGGAAACAAAGGTTATTTTGAAGAAAGGATATGGAGCTGAAACTCTAAGTTGTCCGTAGGTGTGAATGCGAGTGTGATTGTTTGTCTCTTTATGTAGCCCTGTGATAGACTGGTGACCTGCACAGAGTGTCCCCTGCCTTCACCCTAAGTCAGCTGCGATAGATTGTGACCCTAATGAGGATTAAGTGATTAAGTCGTATAGAGATAATGGATGGTAGGGAGCTGTTGTGTCGGCTGCCACTCGAGCAGTACCCAAAGTCAAAGCAGTTCAGGGAGGTACTTAAAGCAGAATTTAAACATCTTATTCTGCACCTAGACATCTTAGGTAAGTTTAATTATTTATTAATTTCATGTATTTAGTATCATTGACTGCTCAGTATGTGAGTTACACTTGTTTTCTTATAAAGAAAGTTGGCCATGTCCTCAGATGAACAGTACAATGTTTGTGTACCATTCTTAAAGAATAACACTTTTTTGAAAGCAAGTGGACTTGGCCTCTTTTTGTCAAATGTTTTGTTGAATCAACCAAGGTCATAAATCCACAGTGAGCCTCAAGAAGGTTCTGATTACCCTGCAGGAGATGTTTGAGCTCTGTTGACATGGTAATGGGTGCTTTTTAAGGTGAAACTGACACACATCGTAACTGGCATGGCATCTCCTCTGACCTCTGAATACAAAATGATTGTCAACCCTTTTTTTAAAAAGCTTAAATCACCATGCAATACATTCACAGAATCACATTAATATTGATGCAGTGCCTTCTGTAGACAATTTGCTGAAGGTTTCTTTTTTGTACAGAATTTCACTGTATAGTATGCAAATAAAAATGAGCAGTCTGTGCAATGAAACTGCAATGTATTTGCTAAATAAAGTTTTGCCAGAGGCAGTTCATGAGACTTTCTAAAGATGGAAGCTGTTCTGCAAAGCTTTTCTTCAGCAGAAAATTAGAACATCATTGAGTTTTTAATAGAGGTATTCTACACTGCGGATGTACGTGTCTACATAGAACTGAAGTCTACTGGGGGAGAAGTGTCTCATTAAAACGTCAGCTGTCTTGTTTAAATCTGATCAGAGAAAAGAAACATCAGTTGACTTTCCTGCCGAAGACAAAAGGAGTGTCAAAATGATTCCATACTATTACAATTTTACGACTAAATAAGACCATAATTTGTTAGTTTGATACTGACGTGAGCGGCTCTGGCTCAGATGGAGAATGGTTTCCACTGATTGCAGGGTTGGCGGTTCAGTCCCCAGGCCCTCCCCATGCCAAAATGTCCTTCTGCAAGACACTCAACCTTAAGTTGCTCCTGATGGAAACTCTGTCGCCATTGGTGTGTGAATGGATGAATGAGAAATATTGGAAAGCGCTTTGAGTACCACTCAGGTAGAAAGGTGCTATACAAGTCTAGACCATTTACTGTTTTTTATAGAAAGAACTTCAGGTAATTATTTTCATTATCAATTATCTAATATCTTTTTTCCTTGTTATTCATTTGGCCTTTAAAACATCAGAAAATAGTGAATACAATAAAAAGCACTCAAGGTTATGCCTTTGTTTAAATTCCAAAACACAAGGATATATATTGTATAAAACACAAAAGAGCAGAGGAGCTGGATCCTTCAAATCATGGCATGTTTGCTTTACAAAACTTTTTTTTTTTTTTTTTTTTAAATCAGTTATTAAAATGATTTCAGGTCATTTTATCAACTTAGTATTCAGCTAATTGCAAATTTCGGGCCGCTGGGTAAACTTGTGGTATGCACTCGGTTAGGAAGGTTTCATGTAAGGAATAGTGGGAAGAGATTTTTGGCAGGTTGTCTGTGGTAGTTTGGTCGTTGCACAGCTCTTTTCATGAAGAGTCCAAAAGCGAAGAAATCACTCACGTATTCAGCAAAAAGAATATTCAGTCACAGTGTGTATGTAGGCACATTAGCTTGAAAACGGTTTCTTTCAGTCTGTTCCCTGCTTGGGTCAGGCTTTTTGAGTAACAGTCAGGGCAGAAAATATGTTGCTCGTTACTCTCTGTGTCTATGGACTCTATCTATCCACTCATCTATCCGTTTTTTTCCACTTTTCTGGGATCAGGTTATGGTGACAGCAGGCTAACCGTGCCGTTGTAGATGTCCATCTTTGTACAATGCTTTTCAGTTCCTCCCAGTTTGACATACCGAGAAAACGTTCAAAGATAGTCCCCCATAATCAGATACCTAAACCATTTCAGCTGGCCATTTTCAAGCTAAAGGATGCTTTGTGCCAAACCCAGTTGACCCAAATGTCAACAGTCGCTCACACAAAGAGTCACAAGGACTATACATGGAAATATGTATCAGGCCAAGAACAGAGCGGACAGAGCAGAATATTTTTTTTAGATCCATTTTTCTCAAGACGTGGGGTTTCTACAAACCGTACCTCTTGTCAAATCAAAACTTATCTCTGTGTGATAAAATGATGAATACCACAAGGTAGTGTCACTCAACATTTAGCACTCAGACAAAGTATTTGTGACAGTTTCAGAAATGAAAGGTCAGGCTTGAAGATTTATTTCCAGGTGACGGAGAAGAACAGTAAGACTATGGAAGTCTGCTCTGCATGGGAGTTTCATGCCTACTCTCCTCACAGTTAATGGCTATGCAGCCACAGGTTTCTTGTATTCAGTGTCATTTTAGTTGCATTAGTGTAAAAGTCACTTGACTATAAGGTTTCAAAGGGCAGCCAATCCAAAGCACAAGTAATTACACACGTTTACAGGAGCTGTATGTATTATAGTTGAACAAAACACTACCTTGTACCTCAAGTGGTGATGGTTAGTCACTCAAGCAAGAAGAAAAACATATATAATGTTCTTCATTGTTATCCAGCAAAAATACCCAAAAAGAGATTTGATGGAATAAGAAAAGCTGCCTTGTCATTATTACTAAATTTAAGAAAACACTTTTTGCATTTTATAATCATGTGACATTGGCTTATAGTTCACATTATAGCTTGTTTAACTGGGTAGCCGTAGCAAAATCACATTAGATTTAAATGTAAATGTAGGTCCGGGTTGTATTGTCATTAGCGGCATTAAAGATCTGTTATGAATTTTCCAAACACGGTTAGTATGCCAGGTTTGTTTGCAACAAAATTGCCTCCCTTTGGTAGGTCCAGTTACTTGTGCTACACAACTATTCTATCCAAGTGGGCAACTGGACTTGCTTGAGTTCTTCAGTTGTGACTGGGGAGGAGTCCAAAGCATTTAACCTTAAAAGTCATCAAGGTCACATATTAGCCGTTGATTCAGTCCTCTTGAGAGTCATTAGAGTCACATGAGTCGAGGTGTTAGGTGGTCTGTGGAGGGACCTCAAGACTGCATTGTAAACTTAAGTCCAAGCTATGCCAGAACTGCCTCAGCAAAAAAGAACCAGATGGTAAGCTTGAAAACATGAAGTGGCAGCACAGTCTCCAGACTTAAACCCCAAGGAGCTGGTTTGGGATAAACTGGACAAAAGAGAGAAAGCAAAGCATCCTACAAGTGCCACACATTTATGGGAACTTCTGCAACAGAGTTGGGAAGAACCTTATGAAGAATATTTGATTCCCATTGTAGAAAGCGTGTCATGAGTGTGTTCAGCTGTTATATCTGCCAAAGATGGCTACTTTGATGAGTCAAAAGAATACATTTTGGTTCCTAAATATATATATTTTTTAAATTTCATTTGTTTATTACTCCACCAAGGAAGGCTGCAGAGTTATGTGACGATTGACGTACGTTTGTCTGTTCGCAACATTACTCAAAAACGAAATAACGGATTTGGATGAAATGACACAAGGACAAATTGAATAGATTTTGGCAGTGATGCAGCTTATAGTCTGGATCCACGGATTTGTTAAAGATTTCTATATCAGCACGGCGTCACTGTAGCTATGACTACAAGTGAACACGACGTCAGCCGCCTGCTGATGATCACATGATTGCGATCTTACTACAAATCCACCAGGACTTATCCATCGGAAATGATACAAGGAACAATTGATTAAATTGTGGGATGTTTCCAAGTCCCATCAATTCCCACCACCTGCTACATATTTAGGTCACACAATTTGGTATCCGTACATAACGTACACATGCATAACACACTCCTATGTTCAGTGCAAGGTCATTTTTTATCAAAGATTTCATCCGTCGGAAATGATACAAAGACTGAGCAGCCTTGGTGGAGTACCGCTCTCTGAGTGCTTTTCTTCTTTGTTTTTGTTCTATGCTTTCATGTCAGAGTACAATGAGACATTGACATGCATAATTTCCAATAAAAAAATGGAAAAATTGGGGTGTTCTAAAACTTTTGACCAGTAGTGTAAATTGGATGAATGATTTTTTTTTCTCAACCTATAAAACTAAAACTAATTAGAAGCTGATAAATGCTTAGTAATCATATATGGGCGCATCACCACTGAATCCTTTCACAGGACACATTACACACTATTTGCACTTTTTTTTTTTTTTTTTTTTTTAACAAAAGTATGTAAAAGTGCTCCATTAACAAATTACAAGGTGCTTGCAATGATGCAGTAAAAGCCTAGTTATGACACGAGTCAATCAAAACACAACATAACATAAAACACCAATTAAACACATTAAAAATGTAGGCATAAAGGCATTTACAAAAGAATCACCCACCGCAAACTCTTTTATAAAGGGGTGTCAAAAGTGCATTAAAACCCATTAAACCCCTGTCGATCCGGAAATCTTCAGCTAAGCCATTTGAAAGCCTCACATGTGTGAAAGCAGAAGCCCAATCACCTCTTACCCACCCTCGATGTACCAGCACAGCTGTGGCATATGTGCATTATGAGGCAGCGATGATGTATTTGTGTAATTATATACTTTGAAAAGGAACGTAGTTGATGAATGGACGAACATTTGACCACTGAGGCAGCTGGTAACTTTGTGCCATTCGCACCTCTATTTCAAGTTTTCATTTTCAGCTCATTGCGGTGTGTCACAAAAACAGCATTTTATTATTTGAAGGAAATTTCAAAAATGAGGCCATTTCTCTCTCTGAGCTACAAATAGAGACTAATGCATGCTGGTGAAGTAATGTGTCCGCTTTATTTCTAAAAAAATAATTCATTTTAAAAATTTACAGTTATCTCAGAGTTCTGTTGCCTGAGTTCTGCGGCCAAGTAAAGAATCCACACTATGAACAACTTGAAGTTTTGGTTGCTAATTAGTTTTTAATTTTCAAGTTTTTTTTAATAGTCTGTAAGGTACAATTGGTCTTTCACCAGAATGTCTCTGAGAACTTTTCCATTTACAAACCAGAATAGTTCCTCAGCTCTGAGTTGCTGGAATAACCTTCCAGACGAGCTGAAAATACTGGGATTTTTAACAACCCATCTGTTTAGCTTGACTTTTATCAAGTGTCTTATAATGACTAAAACTTTCTTGTATATATAGCTCTTATTCAAACTTTTAGTCACAGTTTATGTAGCTTACACATTCAATGGCCCTCGACTCCAATAGCAACTACAGTAACTACAGAACTGAAAGATGAAAAAAGACAAGAAAACAACAACGCAACAAATACGAATCATCATCATTGTTCATGTTAAATAAAAACAGGTAAAATTCTAATTGACGTCATTCATCTACATAAGTTAGTTTACAGAGCTGCAAAGCCGCCTAACCTGCTGAACTCTAAAATCCACTGGTGGATTTGAAAAGTATTTTATTATAAAAAGAGAAAAGAAAATGCCCAAATTACACAATTTCTGCAATCTATTTCTGAGTTCTCTCTACTTCTAGCCAAGATTATGCTTTTTCCATAGAGGTACAAGATTTTATGTTGCAGTGAAAAGTCAGTTACCATGTGGCAGGCTAATATGAGTTCAGCGTGATCGTCTGCCAGGGTTGAAAATAATCCATGCTTCTCGGGGCCTACTCATCAAATCAAGAATTAAACAGAGGTACTGTATAAGGGTTTTATGTCTAAAAAGACTCACACCACAGAATATGTTAAAAAATAACTGGGAGCAAGAGGGTAACTTGGACATTTCAAAGAAGGAATGATATAGCTGTTGTGGCTTTCAATGGAAGTGTACAAACTCGCATACATGGAGAGAATTTGGATGGAAGTGCTTGATTAGATTCTTCATCACCCCAAAGCAGAAAGCACACTTTCCAGGAGAGGACCCGAAATGCTGGAGACTGTGTGAAAGTCAGAATGCAAACCATTGGCATGTTTTTTGGGAATGTCTAGCTATAAAAAATTTCTGGACAGAGATAAACAAAACAATGGAAGAAATATTCAACACTAAAATACCCTTTGTTTAAAACTTTCATCTTAGGAAATGCTGAACTTCTATTAGGAAACTCCAATAAATATTTTTTTGGTGTTCTGATATCTGCTGGTAAAAAGTGTATAACTGGCACCTGATTCCCCCACAAAAAAGGAATGGATAGAAGCTGTAATGGAAAAATGACTTTCTCAGTCAGTTTACAAATGAACAAATTTATGAATTTATGGTCAAAATGGGTTTCATACATGCAGCTGTCACAACCACACCCTACATAGTTGACAAAGTTGTGCATCTTTTGTGGATGAGTGAACAAAACTGGAGGGATGGAATACTGCCTGGCCTTTATTTAAAAGAGGGACATTTTTGGTTCTCTATTATTTATTAATTTTTCTTTCTCATAATGGATAAAGCAATGCAAACACCATTTCTAAGCACCTTCAATTAAACCGCATAGTCTAAATTCACACAAATTCTTCAGTTTGACCTATTTACACATTTTTAAAAAGTAAGAATATCACTAATAAGTGTAATATATTATAATTAGGCATGGTTATAAGTGTGTTCATAACTTTATAAGATACATAAAGATGCCATGGCAATGCATACTGAAGAGAACTAAAATTGACAACATTGCAATTACTGCATTTCACAGTCTCATAAAACAGTTAAATAACCATGGAGCTAGGAGTGTTTGATGCTACAAAATAAGAACTGACCGTAGTTTAGAAAAATAAAATAAATTCACATTGTGGCAGTAGCTCAGATTGACTATTTACTGACCACTAACATCATAGCCAGAAGATGAGTGTACATAATGCTTTCATGCAATTGATAGCTGTTTTGTGTATGGCTTAATTTTGTGAGCACCCTTGGAGTTAGAGGATACATCAGCAGGAACAAATCAACAAGGTCTGCTTTAGTTTGTTTCATGCAGTCTGCTGCAGTTGGGCCATAGGTCACAAAATCTGGTTTACTGGATGTGGCTGGTCATCGTGATATTTTAAATACCCTGTTCCTATTTTGCTTATTTTAAAAGGTAATTATTGCGTTGGTCTGGACTTATCAGGTGAACATCTTCATCATCCTCCAGATGGGTCACCTCTGCTTCATCATTCAGAAGTCTAGCAGACAAATAGCCTGTTTCACCTCAGTACCTGGTACTCTCTATCTGAGTAGTCACTATCAGACAATTTTAACTGCATCTTTTTATAATGTAGGAATGACTGTGATGTAGCACATATCAGTTTGGGGCTCTTTTACATCTAGATGATTCAGAACCTCTTATGGTTTTAAGCTGTGTAGAAAAAAAAAACATAAGATAAATAGGATAAACAGACAAAGCCTTTGGCACATAGCATAACACTATGACTATGTATTATGCTAGCGGCAACAAATGTTGCTGTGCTTATGTTTACTCTTCTTATGATCAAAAGATGCATGCAGGTATAAAATTCTCATTACATATCAGTAGTAGACCCTTTTAAAAATGTATGTACAATATATCTCAGTTATATCTGTCAATTAATGTATTTAAATAAATTCTTCTTGTACAGGGTTGAGGCAGACAGCTCCTTCCATCGGTGCAGGCAGAAGTAAAGAGGCCTAGTCATGTGACCAAAATTTGAGTTTGTAGATGAATAGTGAAACTTAAAGGTGATACTGAGTTTATTTTTTTAAACTTTTGATAAGGCCCAGCTAGCTGTTTACATTTGTTTACTGCTCTACTGTTTACTCCAATTCTTCCTGTGCCATAAATAACACACAGAAATGAGACTGGTATTGATCTGGGGTTTTTTTTTATCGACTCTTGAAGTGCAGGAGTACTTTCGTTGATGTCAAACCTTTGTGCAATACAGCGTTAACTAAATTAGTCACAGCTATTGAGCATTCAAGAATTCCTAGGTAAGAGACATCTTTTTATAAAAGAAAGCTACATCTTTTGCCTCTTAACAAGTTGATATGGTTCTAAGGAAAGATGTCACTCACACAATTCTAAAATAATGTAAAATCTTTTAAACATCAGTAGTGTACGCAGTGTCTGTGGTGTGATATGGAATGTGTGAGTCTATGAATGTGAAACACAAATTACAAATGAAGAATAATGTTGGCAGGACAAAAGACTGAGCCCAATACTGACAGTCTCAGCTCCAACCTCTGAATCCCTGGGCAAAAAGAAAAATCACAGCCAACCAGACAAGAAGACACCGAGACTTGTGGCTGTCACACCTACAACTTACTTCAGCTGTAATTTGGACGAGTTATTCTAGCACTGACAAAATATTTGCAGAAAAGGAAGAGAAAGCAGGGACAATAATTCATTAATTTTAATGTGTTTTTTCTTAATGCAGCAGATGAAAAGTGTACTCACAAACACAGTGCATCACAGCTGGGCAAATTAGTTTTCAGACCAGCACAGCTAAGAAAATGCATAATTTAAAGTCACTTGCCTTGAAACTGCAGGTAACTTACTAAGATGGAAGCTGATTTAGTGAGATGGAAAATACAGTTGTTATTCAGGCGAATTCTGTCCTGTTTTCACAGGAGGGCAAAGCGTAACCTTGTGGGCGATAAACAGCAAAGTGGCAGCGTAATGGGTTCATTTGGCGGTTACTGGAAAGCTGGTTAAATGCCATATAGAGAGGGAGGTCATTAGAGCAGCGAGAGAGCCAAAACAAAGTTGTCAGATTAGGATAATGTGGCATCTCATGTTTCTGATGTAACCACGGGTGAACTTTAAAAAGCAAAGCCCATGAAAGTGTTACTAGCATTAGTTCTGAAAAAGGTTAAAAATGAAAGCTTTGTGCTGCAGGGAGGTGGCAGACCAATCAGCAGGCCGATGTCCTGAGATGGATGTGGTCACAACTACATCCATCCATTATCTATACACGGCGTAATGGTCGCAGGGGGCTGGAGTCTATCCCAGCTGACTTGGGGTGAAGGCAGGGGACACCCTGGACAGATCACCAGTCTATCACAACCCTATCACAGGGTTACACATGGAGGCTAACAATCCCACTCACATTCACACCCACAGACAAATTAGAGTTACCAATTGACCTCAGCATGTTTTTGGACTGTGGGAGGAAGCCGGAGAACCTGGAGAAAACCCACGCATGCACAGGGAGAACATGCAAACTCCATGCAGAAAGATCCCGGGAAGGCCGGAACACGAAGGTGCTAACCACTGTGCAGCCCCAACTACATACAGAATAAATCTGTTTTCCCCAACAACCATAAAGTTGACCACAGAATCTATAAACGATATAATCAATCAACCACTGTAATGTAAATCAAATTAAATGAAGAAACATGAAAGAAATGAAAAATGAAACAAATCTGTAAAATGAAAATATAACTACAGATTCAGTGCTGTGGAGTTGTTGAAGGTGTGAAGGTGCAGATGAAGATAAAACATCGAATAATAATGTGAATGGAGATGATTCCACATAATATCCTGATTTATTCTGCCTGAAGCATTCATTCTCCAATTCAATAATATTGATCTGGAGAAAAAGTTCTAGAATTTTCTGTATATATTACAAAGTGGCTCAAGGCAATATTATATGTGGACATGTAAGTTCAACATATACTGCCCATCTAAAAAAAAAAGTTGCACACTCTAATATTTCATTGGACCACCTTTAGCTCTGAAAACGCCGTGGCATTGTTTCGATAAGCTTCTGCAATGTCACAGCATTTATTTCTGTCCAGAGTTGCATTCATTTTCTACCAAGATCTTATATTGATGATGGGAGAGTCGGACCGCTGCACAAAGTCTTCTCCAGAACATCCCAAAGATTCTCAGTGGGGCTGAGGTCTGGACTCTGTGGAGGACAATCCATGTGTGAAAATGACGTCTCATGCTCCCTGATCCACTCATTCACAATGTGAGCACCATGAATCCTGACATCATCATCTTGGAACATGTCCATGTCATCAGAGAAGAAAAACTCCATTGATGTAAAGACCTGATCATTCAGTATATTCAGGTAGTCAGCTGACCTCATTCTTTGGGAACATAACGTTGCTGAACCTGACCAACCCCAGATCATAACCCTAAACCCCCACAGGCTTGTAGACACTAGACATGATGAGTGCATCACTTCATCCACCTCTCTTCTTACACTGATGCCCCATCACTCTGGTACAGGGTAAATCTGGACTCATCAGACCACATGACCTTCTTTCATTGCTCCAGAGTCCAATCTTTATGCACCGTAGCAAATTGAAGCCTTTTTTCTGATTAGCTTCACTGATCAGTGGTTTTCTTAGAGCTCCACAGCTGTTTAGTCCCAATCCTTTGAGTTCTCTTCGCATTGTGCATGTGGAAATGTTCTTACTTTCACTATTAAACATAGCCGTGAGTTCTACTGTTGATTTCCTACGATCATCTAAGAGTTTGTTCCGACCACATTTGTTCCTGGAAGATGATGGTTCACTACTATCCTTCAGGTTTTAATAATGTGTTGGACGGTTCTTGACCTGATTTTAGTAGTTTCAGAAATCTCTTTAGTTGTTTTCTTTGCTTGATGCAGGCCAATAATTAGACCCTTGTGAGACAGATTAACATCCTTTTCTACAACCACAGGATATGACTTCCAACATGGTTGTTTAAGAAATGAGAAGCTCCTCACTGCATCAGCTAGGGTTAAATAAATTGTTGCAGCTGAAACATATTCATTGCTGCAGTAATTATCCAATGGAAGGCTCTTACCTATTTGCTTAGTTAATTCCAGGTGGCCACTTTTTTTTGGATAGGTTGTGTATATGTTCATCTTATGTAAAACATGTTTGTTTTATACACAGCAGGTTGTGGCTGTTTGTTAACTTCCAACATAAAATATTGATGCATGTTTGTACACGTAGAATAAATAGACATTCTGGATTTAATAAAACACTCTCCTGCCTTTGTAAATTGAGAGATACCTTTACTCAGGAAATAGTTCATTGCATGTATATAAAAACGTATTTGACAAAATGCTGCTCTGAAAGCATCAGTGCACTTCAGAACCCAGGCAGCACAGGCTTCCAGATTGCATTTCATAGAACTGTGACTCATTTGAGATGAAAAGTGGCTTCAGACGTTGATGGAAATCACTTTGGAAACCAGCTTTAGATAGTTCTGTGGATTTGTTATGACCTAAAACTTTGACCTCAGAGGAGGAGGAGGGCATTCGTGTTTTTATCCTACCTCGTATTTTTCACAGAAGGAATACACCCATTGATTAAAGTTTCTATCTCTCCCTTCAGTTAATCTATCCTCCGGTAACCCATGTCAGGATTTATAAAATCAGAAGTTCACAAGCTGTTTAACTGCATGTGTCGCTTCTATAATTACAATTGCATTTCATTTCTTTGACCACAAATTTTCTCTGGTGATGTTGGCAGTAACACTAAGAAATGACAGTAAACACAATGTTTAGTTAGCACAGCCTCAGGGCTTTTAGTCAGACGTGATTGTGTCTTTGTGCATGAAAGTGTGTGTTTGAGGGATCTAAGGGTACATCAGATGTTCTCTCATGAAATGACATAATGCAGTGCCTTCCTAAGAGCCCTAATCAGTAGTAGAAAAACAGATGCTTGATTGTGTTCTCCTTCCAGCTGGGAGTCTTGGAAAACATGGTTAGGTAAAGTGTAAATGGCTGCAATGGAAACAAGAAGGAACGCAACAAGATAGTATTACTTCAGGGAATAAGGGAGCAGCGTAAACAACTGGTAAATATTTTTCATGTTGTGCTGCACATCCACTTGTGACATTCAGCACATTGTAGCAGTGGTGGAAGTGACCAGAATATATTGCGAGCCTGCAGGATGAATGGATCAGTGAAGCGTAGCCGCAGTGACGCCCCAGAGACCAGGGATCAAACATAGAAAGTCTCACTGAAGAGTAGGCCTGGTGGTTCAACCGATCAAAATACAAAAACTTACGATGTCAGACACGTTACTGAAATGTTGTCCCAGTCTATGAAGCATGCAAAGTATACCTAGCGGGACTGATTGGGTCGTTTCTCTTCTGTCTGCCGAGTTTATCACAACAGCAGTTTGTCAATCAGCTCCCCTCCACTGATTTCAGTCAGATCAAGTGAGGTTAATGATGTGGATTTCATTGTTACAAAGTCCACAATTATTGCTTTGTTTTCCAGTGCAAGGTAGAATAAAGGGTATCTGGTCATCAAGGGGGGAACAATGCAGCAGTGAGGATAAGCATTAATTAAGTGTGGAGACGTTATTGTTTGAACAAAAAAAATTAAATTGATATGGCGGCCGGTAGTAAGCTGTGGACTCCAGGGGAGACCAACTACATCATGTGGAGAACTGCACCACCAATACCACTGTTTACAACAATGCACTTGTTTATTAAATAGAGAGATCTGATTAAAAAAAAATCTACTTTTAATGAAATAACTGGACCAAAGTAAACTGGATGATAATAAAAGATGGAAACATATGATTATTACTGGCAAGGAAATTAAGATTCATTCAAAGGTTTCATTTTCAAAACTGAAAAATATTAATTTTTAGTTTTTGATTCATCTGCTCGTTGTCAGCAGAAACTGCATGATTATCAAGCTTTTTGCACCGTGAACTTTCTCTTCCTCTTTCCAGCCCCCCAAACAACACATATTGATAATTCTGGCTGCAACGCCACTTGTGTAAACTCAAAAATGGTCTAAAATCTAATAAACTCAATAAACCTAGATTATTTACTTTGGGTTTCATTGCAGCGGCATCTCTGAATGACTGCAAGATGGTTTTAATACTCAAACAAGTGTGAGGGTGTATGTGGTTTTGTGCTGGTGTATGTGTGAGGAGAAATTGTCAAGGAGCTTCTCTGTATAAAACAAAGGGAGTCAGATGTTGTGATCACCACCACCTCTCAGCACATATGGACATGTGCTGACATACACTTGGACAGAAGTTCCCCCCCTCGCAAAGATGCACACACCCCCTTCACACATCGACCACACACATATGCACAACTTCAAAACTAAAAAACAACTGTAGCTATACAGAAATGTGCTACAGCTTCAGTTTACTTACACTAAATTCTATTGAACATGTAGCCTGAGTGTACACAAGCGTGTGAGCGGATCGATGAGTAAATGTGTGTATATGTGTGTGCGGGATGGAGAGACGAGAAGATGGAAGTTGTGATCTGCAGCCCATTATAATTTCTGTGTCTGTGAAAGTACACGTACCGTAGATATGCAAGCACACACACAAACCATTTCAGTTGCAAACATTCATTCCTCTAGCGTGCTGTGTTCTATAATGCAGCAGAAAGCAAATAAATTAAAAATAAGCCCAATGTATTTTACTTCAGTCGTGTATGCATGTGTATAAGTGTGTGTGTGTGTGTGCGAGCTGTATATGTATATTTGCACTCAATGCTATAGACTGAAAGTACAACAAAGAATAACATACAATGCACAAATCCATACTGAGATTAAAAAGAACATTTTTTATTGGATTGTTTTTGTCTTTAAGGTCCTCCTTGTTATTTTTTTGTGTATGACAGATGTTTTGTGAAGAGAAGACTGACTAAAACATGCACCTCTGCAGGTATTTATGTCATATGCATCTATAACCATAATTATCAAAAATGAATAAGTCAATAATGTCCCTAAGGTCATATGAAGATTAAGCTATAGTAAAACTCACTTTGGGAAATACACCTCCTTGTTTTCTTGCCAGAAGGTTGATAGATACCACTTTCCTGTCTGCACAGTAAATACAGTATAAAGGTAGAACTGCATCTGCTGGTTAGTATAACACTGAAAAAAGGGCTCTATCATAAGGTAGCAAATGGGTCATTCCAGAATTGGAGGACATTTTGCGTCCCACCCATCAAATTTCAAACAGTTCATGTACAAAATAGTAAACATGTAGTTGTAGGGCTGGGCGATAAATCGATTTTATCGATTAATTCGAGTGTGTACTTAATGTCGATTTGCTTTAATGAAAATCGATTTTCTCATCAACATCCGCCACCAACGCCTTCCCGCTGGGCTCCCGTAGTTCAGAGTGCGCGCCCCCCTCCCCCCCGCGCTTGATACACAAACAACATGGCGGCGAGCGGTGCAGATCTAAAGGCGTGTGTCCACTAGATGCTATTTTCCCGCACGGCAACGCACCGCATCTGAAAATCACACGGACGGCGGGCGGTCACTAGCGGACCACAACATGGTCACATGACAGCGCTGAGCAACAGCTGGCCACTACGTGGTCACATGACCCAGCTTTCAGCTGGACAGTCCTGCAGACAAGTCGGATAAACACAGCGGCTCGGCCGCAAACTTTCCCTTTTATTTCAAAAACACGTCAGTGAAAAGTATTTCTGAAAGCATTTGAGGCAGAAATAATCTGTGCAGCAGCTGAATCTGTCCTCTTTTTAGGTCACCGACGCCTAGTTTAGAAGTTTGAGGACAGTTTCACGATGCGTGGGATCTCCGCATCCAATTTGCATAAAGTAGAACAGTGGTTCCCAACCTGGGGTCCGCTTTGTCTGCTCTGAGGCTGTGATGTTATAAAAAATTGATTTTTACATTCTGGATAAAATCAGAGTAACAGACTCGCTGTGTCATCACAAGTCTACTTATAAAACATTTCAAAAACACATTTATTTGGTCTTTCTTCAGGTTGGCTCTAGTTCATCCCGATTCATTAGTTTGTGTTACAGTTAGAAAATTACTGACGGAGACGGTGTCTGAAAAACGCAGAACAGGTGAAGATTCATCAGTACCTAAAAACTCCGGCTATACTTCGAGAGTTACCTTAAATTTGGTTTTATTAAAGGACGAGACAGAATTATGTTATTTTTAGTGAAATGCTCGCAAATGACAGCATGAAGCCAGCGAATTACAGCGACGTCAGGAAACAAAACACAGTTCGGTAAAGTCGGAAAGATATTCACAATTTCGGACTTCCGGCATCAATAACTCATTAAATATACGTTGTCTAAACATAAACGATGCCTCTTTTCCATCGTTGTAAGGTAGACAATGTGCTACAAGCCCAGTTTAATCAAAAGTAGCTGTCTTTCAAGCTACAGGAATAACATTGGTGTCTATGAGCAGCAGGCTGTGCGACGAATGAACAGGGACCGTCTGCAAAATGTAAAACCGCTGCAAACAGCGAAGAGACACAAATATTCAACAAATTTACTGCAGCCAGCAACTGACTCCTGCTGGTCATACTACAATTCTTGGTTTGATATTACATTTTTTTTCCTCATAATTGTAAGGATTTTTTTAGTTTAAAAAAAATCAATACCTTAACTCTTATGCATTGTAGTGTCACATAGTACAACTCTTGAACTCTTCGTTTGATATAAAATATTTTTTTGTAATTTTAGGGAATTTCCTATTAGTAATACAATTCAGTAACTTCCCTCTTATGTTTTGTAGTGTACTTTTGTGGTGGTGGTGGTGGTGGTGGGTGGGTGGGTGGGGTGCTGGGGCTGGGTTACAACTTATAGGAGGGGCTCCAAGCCACACAGGTTGGGAACCACTGAAGTAGAAGTCAGTCTACTCTATGCAAATAAGCTGCAGCCCTCTACAGGTAAACACACCGGAACGCAGCGGGAAATGCACCGCAACCGGACCAGCATGCCACATGCAGCGCATTTCCAGCTGCGATCCGGTGTGTTTACCTGGAGAGGGCTGCAATTTTTATTTTTCAGTCAGCCTGGAGCATAACGTTCACATGTGATATCTGTCTTCAAAGATTTTATTTTATTATGTGTACATAATCTTGTCTGCAGAGCTGCTCCTGGTCTTCCTGCATAAACAGGTCAGCATCCAAAGCATCATTTGTGTCACAGTAAAGGATTTAATTAAAACCAGAGATGCTGTCTCTGACCTTTGACAATGAATACAGACTGAACTTTTATTCTGTATAGCTTTCCAGTAGCTGCTGCTCCCTAGACATGATGGCATGGTGTTCTGAATATAAAGGCAAAAGATCTGCATTTATGTGACACAAGTCCAGGGACGAGCACACAGAATTTTAAAAACATCTCTCGTTTACGCACAGTCACACAATACATTCATCTAAAGACGCTCAGTCGCCAGACGACACACTAAAACGTTCATGTGTAGGTGTTTGAGGTTTAGTGGCTCAATCATTATTCTACAAGGAATTAAACCCAAACCTGCAATTATTGCACCGATACAGCTTTCTAAAGGGTCGTAATGAATAATCTGCTTCTCTTCATCTGTATGTCCACCTTTGTGGTTGTTGATTCTACTCTTCAGAGTAACACATGCATGAAAAGTCTGTTAAATGTCAAATTCTTAGAAAACTACAGTGGCAGGACTGCAGCCGGTTGTACAAGTATAGAATTAAATTTAAATGGCTTGCTGGTAAGAGAAAGTCTCTTTTTTTTTCTCTTTGCTACCATCTTCTGGACAAAACAGAAGATGGCAGCATGCCCTGCAATTTCTAAAGCACTTATATGTTTTACAAAGTGCAATCCAGTAAGTGCAACATAGATATTGCTATCATTGTGAACAAGATTCTCTGGAGATGAAACTCCTTTGAAAGCAACACTAACATATAAAGAGGAGACAGACAGGGATCTGTTACATTGTAATGGTCCTTGAGACCATCTTTTGGTAGCAGCTACAAAGCTTTTACACTCCAAACATCAGATATCTGGTTCAATGTCTGACAGTTATTAGAAGGTCATAAATGAGCATTAAATCTCAGAGTACATAGACGAGTTAACTGATATGAACACAGCTCTTTCCAGCAGCTGTGCAGGATTCCCTGCTGGGATTGGGGGTAATTAGTGCTTATACACTGCCAGACCAAAAAAGTTACAACTTGTATTTAACTAAGCAAATAGGTAAGAGCCTTCCATTGCATAATTACTGCAGTGATGAATATGTTTCAGCTGCAACAACTTATTTAATCCTAGCTGATGCAGTGAGGAGCTTCTCATTTCTTAAACAACCATGTCAGAAGACACATCCTGTGGTCATGGAAAGGATGTTAATCTGTCTCAGAAGGGTCAAATTATTGTCCTGCATCAAGCAAAGAAAACAACTAAGGAGATTTCTGAAACTAATAAAATCAGGTTAAGAACCGTCCAACGCATTATTAAAACCTGAAGGATAGTAGTGAACCATCATCTTAAAGGAAGAAATGTGGTTAGAACAAACTCTTAGATGATCGAAGGAAATCAACAGTAGGGGAGGACCTGCAGCAATGGGCTGTGAGCTGGAATCAAACCCAGGCCGCTGCACTGAGGACTACAGCCCCTGTTTATGGATCACCTGTTCAACCAGTTGAGCTCCCTGGGTGCCCCCAGCTATGTTTAATAGTGAAAATAAGAACATTTCCACACGCACAGTGCCAAGGGAACTCAAAGGATTGGGACTAAACAGCTGTGTAGCTCTAAGAAAACCACTGATCAGTGAGGCTAATCAGAAAAAAAGGCTTCAATTTGCTAGGTAGCATAAAGATTGGACTCTGGAGTGATGAAAGAAGGTCATGTGGTCTGATGAGTCCAGATTTACTCTGTACCAGAGTGATGGGGCATCAGGATAAGAAGAGAGGTAGATGAAGTGATGCACTCATCATGTCTAGTGTCTACCAGCCTGTGGTGGTTTAGGGTTATGATCTGGGGTTGGTCAGGTTCAGCAACGTTATGTTCCCAAAGAATGAGGTCAGCTGACTACCTGAATATACTGAATGACCAGGTCTTTCCATCAATGGAGTTTTTCTTCCCTGATGACATGGACATGTTCCAAGATGATGATGTCAGGATTCATGGTGCTCACATTGTGAATGAGTGGATCAGGGAGCATGAGACGTCATTTTCACACATGGATTGTCCTCCACAGAGTCCAGACCTCAGCCCCACTGAGAATCTTTTGGATGTTCTGGAGAAGACTTTGTGCAGCGTTCCAACTCTACCATCATCAATATAAGATCTTGGAAGAAAACTAATCCAACTCTGGACAGAAATAAATGCTGTGACATTACAGAAGTTTATTGAAATGATGGCGCATTGAATGTGTGCCATACTCAGAACTAAAATCCGGCCCACCAAAACATTGGAGAGTACGACTTTTTTTTTGGGACGGGCCGTGTATATTATCTTCAAAATATACAGAGACAATGGAAGACGCCAAAAAATACCCATTAGGGTCACTGCCCAATGATTGCTGCTGTGTAGACTGCAAGATGGACAACCTAAATTATGAACTTTGGTATATCATTATATTCATGCCATTTGTGTCAAAAGTCTTTTAAACATATTGTAAAACACAGCACTTAAACCATACATCCATGATCCCTTCACAAACAAGCAGACATCACGAATAGAGGTAATGCAGGCAATTCCAATTCAGTTATGTGCAAATATCTATTTGAAACAAGCACACATTAAAAAAAAAAGTCAATAAAAAGCGTCATTGGTCACAAAGACCTGCAGATTAATTTAATGCAAGGGTCACCAACCTTTTTGAACCCAAGAGCAATCACAAGGGTACTGAGTAGTACGAAGGGCACCTTGTTTGATACAAATTTCCTCAATAGCAAACTTGCGCCATCATCTTTAAACAATAATAATAATGAAAATAATATGTAAAAAGACTGTCTGATCACATTTATGTTAAATATTCCTTACAATAATTATAAACAACGATTTCCACAAGAATGACGGTAGGAAACACACACACACACACACACACACACATATATATATATATATATATATATATATGGAAACCTGTGCCAATATTTAAAAGTCAGAGACATCCCATCTCTGAAACTTCTGTAAATATCTTTCTTGGCAGTTTTGTATGAATCAGCATATTTGCAGCATTTTGTTCAAAATCACACCAGTCACATTTCTGTGCAAATTATCACTTCTAACATTTTTAGGAAATCATTAACTGTCATCAAATCATGCTTCATTTGAGCAAACCACTACCTCTGTAACATTTTTGAACAATTCATGAACTCTGTCCCATGTTTGTACAAATTATCAGTTATGTAAGAAAAAAAATCAACTCTTTCACATTTTGAAATGAATCCTATCACATTAGTACTAATCACCAGCATTGCAACATTTTTAACAGATCATAACAACAAATCATTACATGTTTTCAACAAATTATTTTTCACATATTGTGTAATGGCATGGTGTTTTGAATGACAACATATGTTAGCTCTTTCTCTGTCTGTAAATGTGTGTTAGTGGGAAGCCTGGCATTGCAGAGCTTATCATGTCTTACCTTTACCTTGCAGCTCACAGTTCAGATGGTTCAGTTTCCCAGTGATGTCCGTTAAAAATGCAAGGGCAAGAATGCACTCAGTGTCCTCAAGCAGCAAGATGTCTTCCCCTTTGGATTGCATCAACTCTTTGATTTTGGCCAACAGTGACAAAAAACGCTGCAAAACTGGTCCCCTGCTTATCCATGGGGTTTCTGTGTGTAGTAACAGGTCACCATGTTCAGCTGGCAGCTCCTCCAGCAGCACCTTCAATGTCCTCGTTGTTTGGCTTTGGAGCCATTCATGACCTTCACGACACGAGTCATCACATGATCAAATCCGGCCACTTTTGTACATACATATGTCCTGCTGGTGAATGATGCAGTGGTAATGTAGGAATGTTGGGAAGTCTGGATCACCTCTGCATCGTACAATGAAGCCTGCATGCCACCCGTCATGGAGGAGCCCTGTCCGTCGTCACCAAAACAAGCCTTTCTAATGGTACATTTTTCTCCACGAAGAAGCTTTTTTTCCGCGTAGCAGATGCCAAAGCTGCCTTTAAGTCCCGGGTTTTTCTGTCCGTAGTGCGCATCCAGTCTATGTGCGCTAGCAGGTGGCTAGTTAGCATGGAAGCTTTGTTGCGGCTAAAGTAGCGTCTCTCCACATTGTGCCGCTTTGCCGTCGCAATAGTCGCCCAGCAAATAGGACACATCCATTTATCTTTCACTGTCGTAAAAAAGAACTCTTCCTCCCAGTCATCGTGAAAATAGTGTTTTCTCTTTCACTTCTCTGTCATGTTTTGGGGGTAAAAACCACATCTAGTTTCCTGAAGCGTCTGCGCCCGGACGCTGCAGCAGAGTGACGTGGTGGTTTGACATGCGCAGTGAACTTTGACTCGTACATGGTCAAAGTTCATTTACACCGAAGACGTTGTTGTTTTTAAAAAAAAAAAAATAATTATAATAAATATTGTAAATTAAACTCTGCATTAATGTAAGTATTTCCGATTTAAAAAGAACAGCAACTATATTTTTTATAAGGAATTTCATGATGACTAGTGTTATGTGGTGGGCAACTCACATGGTCTCTGCGGGCAACCAGGCGCCTGCGGGCACCGTGTTGGCTACCACTGATTTAATGTAACAAACAATATTGTAGGAATTTGAAATCTTGAGGGGTTTACTGCAGTGGTCTATTGTTTTCCAAAAGGAGAACTCACCAGAGACACAACTTTTACATTGTTGTAACTGTTGCTAAAAGTTCTGAGAGTGGGCCTTGTTCTTAAAACACACATTTCCCATAATGTAAGCAACAGCATAATTTATAGATTATTGTCCCTGTCTGGTAAACAGCCGCTTTTTTCCCCGAAAGTACTCCAAATACCCCATTTTATTAGGCAGTATTTCTGAGTCAAGATAACTGATTAGTACTCATAACAAGTAAACTTGCCTTTAATGGTAGAATTGGTGAAGTTCCTAATCATCTGCTAATGGAGATTTTGATGAGTGGTTAAAAATTCTGGAAAAACCTAGTAGGTGAGTACTCACACAGTAGTTCCAGAGTTGTAGGACCTCATTTCTATGACAATTATGTTTTTTAGACAGCACCACATAGTGAATTGGAAGAATAAGGGAGCAGCAGAAGCAAGAGCTGAATTTGTAGCCGAGACAGACAACAATCAATGTAAGTACTGAAAGTGAATCAAATAGGATTAATTAAAGAAAATGTTTCAGATGTCAGCATTATTGTTAGTTTGCCAAAGTGTGAGTTAAGAACTATAATAGTCTTCCGGCACCACAATAAACCTTGAAAAGCAGTCATCGTTTGACAGAAAGTACTATTTAGGTGGAATAAACTTTTTAAACTGCAAGTAATATTTTCAGTGCTTCATACCATAGCTGTCATTCTGGTAGGTAGTGCTGTTCTGAAAAACTGCAGTCCTGAACATATGGTCCTGAAACTGCAGCCCCCTCTGCTGCAGACATATAGTACTGGCGTGGTAGACCTTGAGTTAAGATTTTTATCTACATCACTGGATGCTGACAGTGAGAAAAGTTGCCATCATGGGACAACAATGGCAATTATGAAGCTATCAAATGATAACAGATGACTGTATACGACAAGAGATCTTAACAGATGCCTGTCATTGCTCAAAGATAGTTTTGGTGATGGATGTTGATGATCTTCTTCTGTGTCTGTCTTCCGACTCTTGGTCAGTGACTAACGTCTTCCCAGTTGGACCTTTTTTTCTTTGCCCTTCAAAACTCATCTTGCATAGATCCGAAGTAAATGTAACTTTTTTAAAAGGTTCTTCTTTGACATTTCCCCTTTAAAATAGTGACAATTTAGATATGGGCACGAATCCTGGGAGGTTGGTCTCCAACTGGAATCAACATGAAAACACTGCAGCTGTACACATTTCTGGGTTTCACTGATAAAATGTTCCCCACAGTTGTTGGAAGTGTCATCATACATCGCTCCAGTATCTCCCTTATGTGTGTCCTGTCTTAAAGATGTACCTCTACAGCCTCTAGTAAGCATCCAGTTGTAGAGGACGGCTCAGGCCAAACTGTCTGTCATCTTAGAAAACACCTCCTACCCTCTGCATCAGGCTGTGAACACCTTAAGCAGCGCTTTTAGTGACAGACTGTTACCCTGGGTGTAAGAAGGAGCGTTTCTGCAGGTCATTCATCCTTACATCAGTCAGACTGTACATTATAACTTAACTGCTCTATTTCAATTACCGCTGCACTTCTTCCTGTTACAGAAATGTTTCACTGACTTAACTGTTACAACCTCATCCTCTTTGATAAAGTGTTAACCCTTTGATGCACAACATGGGTCAAAACTGACCCATATTCAATGGAAAATGGGTATCTCTTGACCCATGTTGTGCATCAAAGGGTTAAAAATGTCATGTTGTGTATATAATGTTCTCTCCAATTTTTGCACTGTGTTTTTAATATATTCTTAGACTACCCTTATATCCCTGACTTTTGAGCTGCTAAAATGGTGAACTTTCCCCAGGGTTTGCTCAGTAAAGTTTATCTTATTTTACACAAAGTTACCTTTAAACATCCTAAGAGCTTCAGTAGAAGGAAGCTGGACTTCTCTTTTTGGCTCTTGAAGACATTTCACTTCTTATCCAAGCTTCTTCAGTTTTGACGGGGAATCCCAGACTTCAGGTATGAATGATTGTTAAAACGGAGAGATGTCAAGACTGCATTATAAGTACCTAAGTGGTGTTATAAACCCTATTTCTGTTTAAAGGTGGATGTTTTAGTTGAACATACATGACTTCCTTCACTCCTCTCTCAAAATACCTGTCTTCTCTGTCCAGAATGGTAACGTTACTGTCCTCAAAGTATTGTCCCTTAACCTTCAGATGCAGTTGGACTCCTGTCCTGAGGAGCTGGTTCTACTACTGGAGCAGTTTATTTTCCTCTATATACACGTTTGTGCACTCATTGCTGTGTTGGGCTGCATTTACAACATCGCTCAGCTTGTGTTATATCATCAGGTAAACCTTTTTTTTTTCATCTCAAGAGTATTGCTGGGTCTAAACTGCACCAGTTGTGTGTTTGGAGAATATCTTTCCAAGTAAAAAATTAGTTCTGCCTGCTCTTTTTTGTTCTGTGATCTCTTTGTTAGTTTGATGAAGGCTCAGTTGGGCTCTCCAGTTTTTCACTGCTTTCTTGATATGCATACTCCTTAAAGCACTCCATTGGGTATTGGGGGTGAGTTTCCTATTAACTTCAATGTCAAAATTATTCATCCTGCTTCTTTTTCGGGTATTGATTACTCATAAATGTAAGTGCACGTAACTATTTCATCTCTTTACTTCCAAGATAGACATTTTCTGAAACCAATAAACTAATCTTTCCTCTGAAGTCTCACAGCTGTTTATGATTTATAGTGCAACACCGCCACCTGGTGTCTTTAACTGTGAACTGCATGTGAAGGAAAATTCTGTAATTATATGGCCATTTTTTTTCTACAACTGTTTTCATCAGAGTGAAACTTTTAACCAAAATATGCCAATGAAATAAATAACCGCAGCACAAAACACAGAGCTTTAAGTTTTTATAAGACTTATAAAAAAGAAAAAACATAACACTATAACCAAGGCATGTCATACATTGTGTTTTTTCTTTGTTTCTCTGAGGAATATTTACAAAACTGGCTTATGTACAGATAGCAATAACTCAAATGGAGAAAGCTACATATTGTCTAGCACAAACAACCAGTTAGCATAATGTATAATAATATATTTGTTATGTACAATGTAACTGGCAAGGCTAGAGCAAGAAAGAACATAAAGATTCTGCAAAAGGTTTACATAACTTCAAGTATCTGTCTCGAGGTTTCATGGAGGATTTAGTCCGATGGACGCAGATTTCCAGCAACAATGACAAGAAACCAAAAATCTGGTCGAGCTGCAAACGGTGTAGTGTGTCTGGGAAAGGACAGGAGGAGCTCTAGCCATTGGAAAAGACGACACAGACAACGAAACAAATGTGGCGCCACAGAACAATCACTTCTCTGATGAATGCCCACTTTTTAAGTAACCTTTAACACAACCGAGGGAAATCTCTTTTCCACACATAAAGTGATATCCAGCTTATTGGCCTATGGCACATTTTTACTACTTTGAATGACAAATGTGCAAGAGGCAGAAGAACAAAAGGAAACACAAACATACCGTTGCTCAGGATAAAATAGTAGTTATTGACATCTTGACGCTATCTGTTGACAGGAAAGCAGCCGAGAGACAACCTGTTTTACAACAGTTCATATGTTTGACTTTATGATTTAACTAAACATCTTAGGTATCCAAAAGTAACTTCACAACATTCTGAGGCCATTTAATTGTCTTTGTCATAAAACCTACAGCTCCAAACAGGATCTCCATTGTAAGGATGTGTTTCATTTCAATGAAAAAAAAAACTTCATAGTAACTGTAAAAGCATAATTCATTCATCATGTAGTACCTCACGTAAATTAAGGTCCAAATATCATGAAACCATAGTCAGAATTGCACAGTCAGTTGTATGAAAAGAAGAACTAGCTCGCTTGAGGAGAGATATGACTATTCTTGTCAGTTAGCAGTAGTTAGGTCTACTCTAATTATAAAGCCGCTATGAAGGAAAGTGTGGCCCAAGCACAGGCCATTTGTCTTATTAACGTTTTCAAGTGCATAAAACACTAATGCTACTTCACAACGTTCATATAACAACACTGTAGGGATCGATAGCCTCCCTTGTTTACATTTCAGTTTAGTGTTTCCATTTTGGAAGGAAAAAATGTCCATATACAACACAACACGGGCTGCGGCCAGTGCCACATCTCTGAAGTCCCACAAGGCATGTCTCAAACGGCACCCATCCAAGTGCACTGCTTTTGACAAGACTTGCACGGTAACTGTCAAAACCAGGAGCACCATAAATACTCTAGTGTAATTTTAAGACCTTAAAGTAGAGCAGCAACAACAGTTTAATTGAAATTTCCGATCTTGTATGGCTCCAAATGAAATTCAATCAGATGTCCAATTGACAGCCATGTCAAAAAGCAAGCCACACTACCGGAGAGTGGAGTGAAATTTAGGACCGTCCTCTCAAAATTTGTGCATTTCTAGCAGAAGGGTACCATTTGAGATTCTGCTCTGGTCAGCTGCACTGTACTACACATCTTACTGGCTCTCTCCCCTCTCAGCAGACAGTGAGAGGCTGGGGCTCGCTTTCACGCCGCTGATTTTTCTTCAGCAGCTGAATACGGTTGTGGCAGTAGAACTTGATGGCTCGCCAGTCACGATGGTTGCTGACCAGCAGGGGGCACTGCTGCAGGCAGCGCTCGCAGTCAGCCTTGGCAGGGACTCGAAGCTCGTTGATGTTCTGGGTCAGGTGCTCCTCGACTGCTGCACGCTCTGCCTCCGACCAGGGACGCTTCAGGACGCCTCGCTTTCCTACAGCGGAGGAGAGACGAATGGAGTCACAGATTAAATTATTTCTCTGTGAACTTCTGTTGGTCGACGTGAAGATACTGAGACCTTTAACAGACCTCCCACCAACACACACACTCTAAACAGCATGAAGAGCCACAAAGTCTGAGATATCCAATGTCAAAGGTCTTGGAGATCAAAAGACTTTCAGTTCTTTTCTTGCTTTTATTTCCAAAATTAAAAACTGGAAAAAACACCAAAATTACAGTGTCTATTTTCTGATGGATTTAAGGACTTCTCGGCTTAAATGTTCAGGTTCAAAGTTTATCCTCCAGGAACAATATTAAAACTCAAAAACAGCTAAGAAGAGAACCTCGTGGTGAGGCTGTCTTTTCAACCGTTGTTATCAAGGCCAATAATAAAATAGGACACTTAGTGACACTGGAGATTTATTGGCAGTACAGTGAAATTGAGGTGTGTAGGTGAAGTGCAGGAACTGAATGAAATGAGAATCATTTGTCATTTGAAGTGCTTGGCAAAGGACAAAGTTTTTTTCTATCCACTAGACATGTACAAGACAACATACTATTTTCTCAGAACTGATATTTCATCACTTTATTACTACTTTAACAGGTCCTGGCATACAATGAAAATCAGCGTTGCTGGGATAAGCAGAAGATTTCTAGGGGAAAATATGACTATTTTTTGGCTTTAATTTAACATTGCTAAAAAAATCTTACAACATCCATTTTTGTGTTGTCTTCAGTTCAATCACTATATTGTCAAACATATTGTCTCAATGACTTCCTATAGTGAAAAAAACTCATTTGAAAGTTCAATATAAAAAATGAAAATCTACTTTGCTTCACTATTTTGGCAACAGCAGGCTTCTGAAGTTCAAATTAAGATGGGGGATTGGAATTTCTTTGAATGTTGGCTTTTAAATGACACCAGTCCTATCAGATTTTGGTCAATTTCAGCCAAGTCTAATGTCTATAAATTTTAATTTACATACATCTTGCTTATTTTTTTTTATTATTTCTCAGTATTTACAATAAATTTGAACTTAAATCTACTGTACACTACTAGTCTAAAGTTTGGACACACCTTCTCATTCAGTGGTTTTTATTTAATTATTTTCTACATTGTAGATTAATATTGAAGACCTCAAAACTATAAAAGAATACATATGGAATTATGTTGTAATCTTCCATATTAATCTACAATGTAGAAAATAATACAAATTAAAAAAAAAAGCATTGAATGAGAAGGTGTGTCCAAAGTTTTGACTGGTAGTGTACATAAAACCTGTTTATATCAATAAAAAGCAATTTGCCCCTCCCCAAATACTGTTTTTTTCATTATAACCAGACCATTAATGTCACATTTCCAAATCATTCCATATTGCCCAACAACCTGCATGATCAAATAGGAAGAACTGCAGAAGGTGTAAAGTTCATTAGTCAACAGAAAAGCGTTCTTGCCACTTAAAATCGGACAGTCTGGACACTTTAATTTGATTCTGTTTTACTGGTTCTCAGTAGTGTGCATTTCCTGGGATCCAACCAGTGACTTTTCTCAACTAGAATAAATGACTGCAATTTTTTCTTGCCGTTGTGCCCTTTTTTCCCAGTTTGTTTATCTTGTTTAGGTGATAATGCAATTGTTTTTTAAATCGTACCTGCACAGTTTTCACGATTTAGCTTCATTAACTTCCCCTGTTTTGTTAAATTGTGCAGGTACACTCATTTTGACACACAAACAAACCTGATTTTTGCTGACCTGAGCCTCTCCTGCATTTTGCAGGCGGAGGTGGAGGTGGCGGAGGCAGTGGCTGGATGTTCTTGAGCTTCTTGGGTCGCCCCACCCGCCCGTTGTTCTTGCCCTTCCTGACATACAGCAGGGTAGGTGTAGGGTTCAGAGCAGGAACAGGGGCGTTCATCTCGGGCTTCTCCTTCATGTGCTCCCCTTCAGACTCTCCTTCCGAGTACGAGTCTGCAGAGTTTCCTGACATAACTGGAGAGAGAGAAGAAATGAAAGGTTGCAGGGAATGAGAATGTATGAAAGGTCAGAAAACAAAGAGCAGAATTTTCTATGTTTTCTATTAAACTCCATTTACACACAAACATTCACAAAACCTGGAAGAAGGGTCCCGATCCCTTTGTCAGCCAGGCGACATTTGAGAACAAGACATCTGTTCCACTCATTCAGCCATTCATCCAACTCACCATCCAGTTCAAGACAGATGTGGTTCAGGCTCATTCCCCTGAACAGCACTCCATCTCTCTCTCCACACAGCACCACTCTGCCCACTCTGCCCATCAGGCCTGGGTCTTGGCCAATTCCCGCACAATTCTGCGTCACGTGGTACTCCCTCTCAAGAAAATGCTCCAGCCTCTCTACAGCACTTCCTCCTGGCTGTCCAGGCTCCTCTCCTTCTCCTAGAAGCAGCAGCTGGGTTAGGATTGCTACCTGGCGGCGAACCCTTGTCTGGGTCAGGGCCCGGGGATTGCGGGTACCGCTGGAACGAGCCAGGCTGCGGAGGAGGTCGGTGCCACGCAGCGGTGTGGCAGGGGAGTGGTAGGGTCGGGCAAAGACGTACGGGTTTGTGGGGTCAACTCCTACGTCCTGCCGTGTCTGCAGAAGAAGCTCCAGGCAGGGTTCACAGTGAGGGGGTAGGATGAGGGGCTGGACACGTCCACGTTTACCCTGGACTCCAACTCTGGGGAGGTGAGGAAGCACCAGGCGCTCAAAGGGGGAGAGGGAGGCCTCCAAGGGCGTGAGAGCGGGAGGAGCACCAGGGGGGACCGGGACAGGGCACTGAGGAGTAACACGAGCGTGATATTCAGCAATGGACAGCTTGGAGACCTCGCACTCACGTCGTCGGTTATACAGAATAAGGAGGGCCAGGCTGGAGTGACAGAGAAGGCGCCAGGCCTCAGCAGACTGCAGCTGCCGTGACAGGGACAAGAAGGCCGAGTGCTGCAGCCGACGTAGGTACAGCACAAGAGAGGACAGGGACGAGAGGAGGGGCAGCATGTGGTGACGCCCCGAACTACTGAAAAAGAAAGAAAGTTAACCATTAGCAAAAAATTTTAAGTAATTTCAATTCACATAAACCAGTGTCGACGTTTGTAGCTGTATCGTACAACGTAACTTTTGGAGCCTGGCATGAACCACAACTAAATACCACAATGACACCGTATATCAGAACCAAAAGACAGAACAGTGAGATTTAGAACATTTCAACAGTCCTTGAACTACTCATCTGTGACAAGCTGTGTTGAAGTAAAACTTAGCCAAATCGAAGCTTAAAATGTTGGTGATGATATAAACAAAACCACTGTAATATATAAACAAAACCACTGTAATGTACATGTCTCATTTGATCTAACTGGATTTCGTATAAAACTTAAACGTCTGCACTCCTCGGCACAACCGTGAAGCCTTTAGTGACTTGGCTGTGACAAACAGTCATTGGACTAAAATTCTGGGTCTTTTCAGCAGCACTGGGCTTCACTACAGTCTGTGTTTATGCAGAGCAGACAGGAGACAAGCATGGAGACAAAATTGAAGAAGTCAGATATTTATAATATGAAGAGCCACAATTTTTTCCAGTACTGGTAACACACGTAGGCACTTAGAAAAATATTGAACATGTTCCAGCTTTAATCATTTAAAAGAATATTTAAAGACATTCTACTTTTGTTTGTTTTTTATGTTTTACGGTGTTGTACTGCACAAGACATTTTTTTGCTCTTTCTACTTCTGGCTATGATTGTGCTGTTTCCTTAGAGGTGTAGGATTTTATACTGCACTGAAAAATAAGCTGCCTGAGGTTTAAAGTTAATGTATTATATGTTCCCTCTGTCTAGTTATCTATACTCCTGAAGTCATACATTGTATTTGCTATCTTAGTTTATGTCCTCACTTTAAATAATTTGAAAAAATTAAAAGACATACATGTTTGTAATAGCAGGAAACTAAGTTATGAATTGTTGTGTCAACTCTGGGTCACTTACCAAATGAGTGCTAACAGCTGTTCACATCTCTGCTTTGTTGTAGAGGGGGACAAAAACCAGTTTCTAATTTCTTCAAATTAGAAGTGTTTACACAGATAATGGATTTGGTCCTTTTCCACTCAATGCTCTTTCTCACTTTGTGTTGATGGTACATTGTTTCAGCAGTTAGCAAGTCATCTTTGAAAAGCAAACGGGAGTAAGTTTTAGGAGGACGATCTGCAGTAAATGTTGCTCCTGGGCAACAAACTGGTCTACAATTTAGCTAGATTTTGACCTGAAATACACAAATATATCTGAGGCGCTAGTTGAAAGCATAATGTTTTATCTTTGACATCTGTCAAGTTATTTTAGGCAATAACTGTTACCAACATCAAGTTACCTCAGCAAGTCCTTTTCCTTATCCTCGGTCCCACTTTCATCCTCCACCTCCATTATTCCATTCTCCTCCTCTTCCTCTTCTTCCTCCTCCTCCTCCTCTCCTTTTGGTGGCTCTATCTCTTTGGCCAACTTCCTGCTGTAGGACTGAGGACACACCAGCTCTATGTCGTCCTCCTCTTTGGGCCTCTTTACCTCCACAACCTCCACATCTTCTTCGTCTTCCTCCTGCTCATTCTCTTCTACCTTTATCTGTCTTTCTTTCTTTAGCTTCCTCATTGCTCCCTTCCTGGACTGCGTCACAGCCACGGGCGGGGGGCTCCTCTTCAACACAGATACCGCCACAGCGTTCTGTCCTCGTGGCGGAGTCAGCACAGGAGGGGTGGAGTTCCTCCCAGAGGAAGCAGGAGATTGGTTGGCTGCTGTGAGAGTGGGCGGAGACATGGAGAGGTCCTGGACACCAGCTTGTGCAAGATCTGAACTGCGGCTCTGTCCTGCGACGTGCGACAGCTTCGAGTGTTGCTGGGTGTGAGGGGCTGTGGCAGGGTTTGCGTTCTGTGCATGCACACGGGGCACCTGTGTGTAGCGTTCAACGAGGGCAGAGCACACATCGGGCTGGTGAGCGTGGTGTTTGTCTAAGTGGCGACCTAGAGAGCGGAAGTGGCGTCCACAATACTCGCAGGTTTGGCGCATGGAGTCTATGGACACCCCCCCTCTGGGGACATTTGTAGTGATGTTGCCTGTGGTGCTGGAGCCCAGTGGAGCCGGAGGTTTGAACATAGCCTTAGCTGAAGAAGAGGAGGAGGAGGAAGAGGAGCAGGGAGGGGAGGACTGCGCTGGTGAATGGGATGAAGGAAGCGGGCGGCTGTGTTGAGAAACGTTGGAGGGGGAGACGGGTGATGGCCGCCCTGGTGGGGTCCGATGTGGGGTCTTTTTCTTTGAAGGAGTGCCGCGACGTTTCTTTCGCCGGCGAACTGCACGTCCACGAGGGCTGGAGTTGTCCTCATCTCCTGCATCTGAGTCACTGGCATCAGAGTGAGAGATGGGGGAGGAGGAGGGGGAGAGGGACCAAGAGGGGGTGACATATTCCTGCTGCTGTTGTTGCCGCTGTTGCTGCTGTGAGGTTAATGACAGAGGCTCTTCCTCCTGGAGTAGAAAGAGAATAACAGATGTTTTTTGCAGTAGTAATTAAATTTAAAAATTGGGCACATTCAAATGATTATTTTGGGGCAATTACATAATGCAGTGACTCTCAAACTTTTCTTCCTCATGCCCTACAAAAAAATTTCTCCCTATGTAGAGAGCATATTTTGCTTTCAAACTTTGAATCTTTTGGGTGCCTTATGTCTTTTGTGACTTCCTAACCAACTGTCTTCTTTTGTCTTGTAAGAAATCTTCAACTCGTCTTGTTTTTTCTGAATAAATTAGAATACATCTTACTAACCTAGATTGTGATGATCTTTCATTTCATTATTTTCTTCCCCTCCATTAAAAATAAGTGTATTATAATTAACTCAATTTACCATAAATAAGACTGATAATAACTTAAGGCTTAAAATTTCGACACTACCTGCCGACTACAAATGCTTTTAGTCCTCAACCACTGTAGGGCCCCGAGATCTACCAAGCCAAGCTGTGTCACTTACTGGCAGCATTAGAGTTCATACCAGTGAAGTTTTAATATCACTGCTTACATTAAAACACTAACATTGAAAGCATGTTTAATTTTTGCCAATCTAATTAGATTCGCAGCCAGGAGAGTTATTAAATTTGAAGGCAATAAGCAAAAGGTGGGAGTCACTGGCGAGACAATCAACAGTGTATTGACAGAGACAGTGATAAGCGATTGCAGTAATGTTTCCCAACTGGACCATTTAGCACAGAGAGGCAACAGACAGCACAATGACTCCAAGCATAACCAGATAAGGTTACCTATACTGTTTTGCTGTCGAGGAGTTTAACTTGATGGCACTTTTTGCCATTACTATACATAATAAAACAATTATCCAGTGGAGGAGGAGGAAGACTTTATGATAATGATTATGTTGAGTCCAACATCGGTGTTTTCCACCCACATCCAGACAGGTGATGTGCTGCAGGGACAGCAGTGTATCACAGCCACTCACTAAAATTCTAATTATAGAGTGAAGCCAGTGATGGTTTTTACTCCATAGATGTTAAACAACAACACTTGTGTGGAGCAGAAATAATTATCAGATGCTGTGTCAATATTTACAATATATAAGACTCTTTCATACAGTCAAGGTCTTGTCAACCTTAGATGGATCTGTTGTTATTTTAGTTTCTAGTTTTGATTTCGAAGTTCCTGAAGAAAATACATTTGTCAAATTGATGTTTGGGAAACTTGTCACATAAATATGTAAAAACTGCTTTTTTGCCCGATTGGGAATACTGGAAACACCATTATTGTTGCCTTTTATTTTATCATTTACATACACTACCAGTCAAAAGTTAGGACACTCCTTCTCATTCAGTGGTTTTTATTTAATTATTTTGTACATTGTAGATTAATACTGAAGACATCAAAACTATAAAAGAATACATATGGAGCAAAAAAAGCACTCAGAGAGTGCAGTAATTCGCCAAGTTGTATCATTTCCGACAGATGAAATCTTTAATAAAAAATGACCTTGTGCTGAGCACAGCCGTGTGTTATGCATGTGTATGTTATGTACAGACACCAAATCGCGTGGCCTAAATTTGTAGCGGGCGACAGGAATTGATGGGACTCGGAAACACCCCCACAGTTTAACCAGTTGTTCCTTGTATGATTTCCAACGGATAAGCCCCGATAAGTCTGCAGGTCAATTTGTAGTAGGATTGCCATCATGTGATCGTCAGCAGGTGGCTGATGTAGCGTTTTTTTTGTAGTCATAGTTACAGTGATGCCAAAATCTAAGCAGGTGGTCCCTATGCATCTGACTTTCTGTGAAAATTTTATCCAAATCTCTTATTCCGTTTTTGAGTAATGTAATGTAATGTTGCTACAACGGACAAACGTACGCCGATTGTCACATAACTCCATCGCATTCCTTGGTGGAGTAATTATGTTGTAAACAAAAAAGTGTTAATCTTCAGTATTAATCTACAATGTATAAAATAATACAAATAAATAACAAGCATTTAATGAGAAGGTGTGTCCAAACTTTTGACTGGTAGTGTAACAAACTTGTTGTCAAATAGTTGCCTATTTACAGCCAGCAGTAAGCGAGCCATATTATCATTCAGAGTTATACATCTGGTCACCCAGCAAATGTAAATCCAATCTTCTTTTAGCTCTTTTTTTGAGGGAAATATTTGCCTCTCTTGCTGTTAAATGCACCAGTATGTTGACCAGCTACTCTCTGTGTTTGTCCTCTGTTTGGCTGATCAACTAGTGTACAGAGTTTTTTTTAGCGCTTTTATGCTGAAAACAACACCACGATAGCAGTAAAGATGGAACTTTGACTGACATTTTCATGCCAATCCAAGCTATGGAAGTGCCCCAGCTGTGTGGCACACAACACTATCTATGGGAAAAATGAACCTTGCAACTCTGTGTTTTGTGTGCCTACTTGTCACTTTTAAAAACAATAAAATTGATGTTTTGCGAGTCTAACGTAATATTTTTCTTTTACCTTCTTGATATTGTTGTTATTCTCAGTGTCAGAATTACATTCGTGTTGCACTGGAGACACAGTACCACGGAAACCCTGTGGGACACAAAGCACTCACATTAAAACAGCTGGTCATTAATGTTTGCCATCACAATCAGCCTCAGCTGTCACTCAGAGAGCAGAAAAACACAGGCACAGAGGTTGATCAAGACTCCAAATCTCACGATAACAAACCAAACAAAAGCAGTAAGAAGGTGTATGCTATAATTAAAACCTGAAAGAAGTTGTTTTACACTTTATCTCAGCAAAATATTCAGATTTCAAAGCACTTTCAGCAGCTTTGGGTCCACTTCAATCTCTGATGCCAATTTCTCAAAATTGTCAATTTAATTTTCTAAAATGGATTCTGGTATCATCAGTTTGTTGAGTAAATTGATCCAATCTAATGAGATCCATTAAAAGAACAGATGTCATGTAATAACCATGGTTACTGTTGCTAAAGCACTATAGGTATAATGAGAGCTGGAGCTCAGCCATCACCATGGTAACCCCATGCCTTGCTTAGCTTGTGCATGTAGCATGAATGTGTGTGCAGTGGGTAGTGTGAAAGAGTGTGTGCATGCGTGACAGACAGTCAGTGTGTGAAGTTGATCAGCAATGTGTGAATACACATATGGTTGTCTATCTGAAGTCATCTGAGATACTAACAGAGCGTTAGTGTATTTCTATACCTATGAGGGTGAAGGGATAGGACAGACGGATGAAGACAACTCAAGAGTGAGACAATTTTCTTTCCTGTACCTGCTGAAGTGTCTGGCTTTACATTTGAAATTGCGTTTACAGTTGAGCTGAAATTTTAGGTTTGGCACAGGTTAAGAATTAAGGTTAAAAAGTGAATAACTGGATAATTAGACTGTGAAAGGAGTCCAAACATGAGCAACTCTGCTCAATCAAAACATATGGGGGATTTATGCATTTTCCTTTTTACAGCTAATTTCTCCCTGAGAGACACTGTTGAACACCAGTGCAAAATAGTCTGTCAAGCATGAAGCCTTCAATTTCAACACCAAGTTTTGATGTTTCCTAAATGTTTTGGATTGCTGACAATTTCTGGCCAACTCAAAGACCCCCGTTGCACTGGATATATCCAAATCTTTATTTGGCTTTACATCTGCAGGAACAATGAAATGCATTGCCTAATAAGTTGATGTTTTTTGTAGGCTATGGAAATTCATGTTGTCAAAGGTCATGTGTAATACCAGCAACATCTGTGAGTAGTCGAATGCATCTGCCTTTCATGGTACTGACCAGGTTCTCTCCCCACTCCGTCAGGCTGTAGTCCACGGTGATCTCCTCCCCCTTCGTGATGTCTCGTATGGCGATAACGACCAACCGCACCTGGCTGCCACAGTGGACCTCTCTGATACGGCAGTTGGGGGAGGGAGGGAAGGAGCTGGCTGTTGGAGCCGGAGCAGAGGCTGTCGGGGCAGCTGGGGCTGTGGATGCAGGAGTCAGAGAAGGGGCCTGAGCTGAAGTTGCAGTGGCCGGGGCAGGAGCAGGGACTGGTGTCGGGGTTGGAGCTGAAGAAGGAGCTGGAGATGGAGCTGGTGTAGAGGCTGAGCAGGAGCTGGTTCTTGATCCAGTGGAGACTTTATCATGAGTCTGCTCCAATGCACTGCTGGAAGGTGAAGGGGATGTAGGGTTAGAAATAACTGTTAATATTCTTCTGTTCTGCTCTATGGTTTTAATTTGATTACATTAGGAGTTAAAACACATGCTGTGTTTCTACCTTCCCGCCCGTGTTTAGTGTTGAAATAATTAGTTCATTCACAGAATGTATTAACAAGAAGTGTTGATATCCATCAGTCATTTATCATGAAAAAATTCCAAGCATTTCCTGGTTTCAGCTAGGAGCTTCGTTTCTGTTCTCTATTATTGTAGATGTAGATGTTGGGCTTTGGTGAGACTAAACAAGCCTTTTGAAGACTTCATCTTTGCGTCAGAGAATTTCTGATGGACATTTTTTATAACTTTCTGTCATTTTACTGAATAAACAGCAGATCAGCTTTTCTGAAAAATAACAGTCAAATTAAATGGTAATGTAGGTCATTGTTCATGGCAGCTCCAGCATCTTTCTCTTTTATTGTATTCTAATGTGTGTAGCTCATTGTAAGCAAATGATTTAAATGTGGGATAACAACTTATACTGTTTCGTAGATCCAGCTGTGCTCTTGTGTGTACATGATTTGAGTGTAAGTGTGTGAGTGTGTGCGTGTTTGTGTGTTTATGTTACACGCTGCTCTAAATTTCAATGAAGATATATGGACAGTAGGAACAGAATGGTAATTGTAAACTTTTTTTCTAGCCCTAAGGTAATTTTTTTTTCTTTTGCTGCAGGGATCCACAACAGTCATATGGGTGTAAAGCAAACAGTAAGAATCCACACATACAAGCTCGTGCCAGTGCTTCAGGGCAGTGAATCTCAATCCTAGCCCATATAGTGCTGCTGACCTTCTCGCCTGCCGACTAGTCAACTGCATTCTTCTGACATCTCAGGTATAAATCAGCCTGATTTTGTAGATAAAATGAAAACCTACAGGGTTGCTGAGTCCTGTGGATATGCTGTGCTCAGACTAAGCTGTAAGTGCGTGCTGAGTTAAGATTCTTTACTAGGAGCTCGAGTGAAAGAAGATATGACTTACAGCAATTAATAGACCCACACTAATTGACACTCACCAGTAATGAGGAGCAGGCTCTGTGTTGTAGAAAGGCCCGTCCAGGGTGGGCCGCTTATTTTCTCCTGCTTCCTTCCGATCACCTGAGAGCACAGCAATAGTCAGTATAAAAGGATTACCAATGAGTATGCATGGACACACACGCGCGCACACACGCAAAGGTCATCACCCCATCTCTTGGAGCAAATACACAGGTGCATATAGCAGCACATACGTAGGCAAGCACACACATACACAAACACATGCACAAAAGTAGGTCACACTCACCAACACACTCTCCACCCCCACACCAATCACAAACACACGGACAGATACACACGCACACACACAAACATGCACAGCTGATAGCTGTAAGAATATGGCATGCAGATATAACACACACAAACACACACCTGGGCTGGAGCTATGTTCAGTCACGCTCTCCTCCTCAGTGTGCGTAACAAAGACTTTCACGGGTGTTCCTTTTCTTTTCCTTCCACAGCCGCGTCTGCAGGAAATACACACATGCACAGACACAAATACACTCTATTATCATTTAATCAATCTGCCTACTGGCCAAACTTCACATCAATCAGGTCAGAGAGTGATCAATGAGCTGATGGCCATGTAATGATTTAATATCAACTGCGGTTAGTCCGCCCATATATGCAAACAAAATACAAAAAAACTACAAAGTAGACATTTAATTATTGAAACTGTTCTTTTCTATGTATGACTCAAACATAAACAAGATGTAGATGAGCTTTGGATTTCACACAATCTGCACTGACTGACCTGGTGGAAATCAGTTAAGTCCAAGCACAACAAAACTGCAGACAGAGACATCCTTGAACATACTGATTTTGAAACTTTGCCATCTTTCCTCATCACAAACCAGGTTCAGAAATCAAAGAGAGCTTAGGGCAGAAGTACACTTGAATGTTAATGATGCCTCAGAAGTTTTAATTTGGAGGCCAGAAACATTACAGGTAAAGAGGAGTAAGCTATCTCGCAGTTTAACCTCTTCACATTTATTCCACTAAGCCGTCAAAGACTCAGATATGAATTGGTATGTTGTCGTCTTATGGAGCTTCATAGGTGATTCACGGTAGCCACAGTGTGAATAAGTCGTTCCAGTGCATTCCCAACCTTAACCCTGAAAAAGCAATTATTTCACTTTATGAATTATAAAGCAACATAGTATCAACCAGCAGAAAATCATGTTACCACTAAGGCTGGACCCGAATATCCAAATATTCGGTCGTTACTGTGGTATCCGAATATTTATTTTGAGATCCGAATATTCGGATTCCACCCCATTGGACGATGTCGCACGATCGGTATTCGGCTCGTCAATTCGCGCACCCCCTCCGCCGGACATTGCGAACCGATCGTAATGTGCGGCTCACTCCATTCTGTCACGTTCCGTCCGTCACCTGCCGTCGGATGTTAATAGGCGAATATTCGGCTACCCCCTCCACCCCGTCGGACATTACGGACCAAATCGAATATTCGTCATTAATCGGGGCCGAATATCCGAAGCCCAGAAATTGCTATTCGGGCCAGCCCTAGTTACCACACAGCCAAAAGAAAAAATGTTTTCTCCCAAAAACGGCCACGCCGTCAGTCAGTAGTTTCAGCAACCTGGTAACAAGCAGTCCTGTGTTTAATTCCTTACAGAGAGAAAATTACTATACGATCTCTACCCTACCATTTTTTATTATATTTAAGGAAAGAAACCAAATGTTAAAAAAAAATCAAAAATTATCCTAACAAAATGCAATCTAAAACTGTTCGAGTTGTGATTTAAGGGCACCCTGCAGAGTTGTCTGGTACATTCAATGTTAAAAACCAAAACACATTGCATGCATGAGTGTTTTTGTGTGGTGTAGCAAGCAATTTATGATTGCTCATAAAACACTTACAAAATCAATATTTGTTAAAAGATTAAATCAAGCATTGCTAACAATAACATTTACTTGCCAGCAGTCTTCTTCTTTTATAGCCCTGCTGACACAGTGCAGCATTTTTAGTGCATTACTGCTTGTTGATCAGTGGAATAGTGTGATACCAACTGTAGGATTGTGTATCTTGTCAACATGGACAAATTCATAGAAAAACTCCTCAATTAGGGCTAATCAGAAAACTTCAGATTAAGAAATAAGTAAAGAAGAATACAAACATCTCCAAACACTTAACACCAGACAAATAGTCACTGCAGACAATGCGGTTATGGGTTCCATAAAGCGTCTTGAGATAATTTGACTTGTAGTTGGTGCTATATAAATAAAATTGAATTGAATTGAATTGAAATGAATGCTGTTATCAAAAAAGTATTTTTCTTAATTGTTAAATGAAGCATTTCTTAAATTTAGCATAAGATGGCCCTCAAATTATGGCTTACAGTTGTAAGATTCCACGAGTCAATCAGATTTCTAATTTGTCTGTATGTACAGCTTCATAGATGAAAATAATTTAAAATGACAAAAAACAGAAACTACCCAGCTCACACCTTTCACATTTTCACACATCAACAGTTTCAGTACTGATGAAAGTCAAGTGGCAGAGACACAATACAGTCTAAACTGAGAAATTCAACCCACTTTTGTGTGAACTGTAATTTCTGAATAATCACAAGATCAGTCATTGTAAGATTCTCCAATCCAGTTAGTGTACATTCTTGAGTGCCATTACCCCTGAATCAACACTAAGGAGTGTGTCGTTACCCCAGAGAGCTCAAATTCAGCAACCTGTGTGAGCCCAGAGTGGCCAAGTGAGATTATCTTCTACAGACTAAATCCATGCCAAAACAGGCTCACTGAGAAGAGCCAAACTGATCCAAACTCCTAAATCTGGGCTAGTTCTGTTACCACAGATGTCAATATTGTTTTCCGTCAGTCTATTTTTTACTCACATGACATTGGAGGCTCTTAAAACTAGGCCATATGAAGATCGTGCTTTGGATTTTAAAGTGTTCATTACTGTCTGTGTTAGAATGTGCATGTGTGTGGCTGTGTGCGTGTGTGCATGCAGACAAGAGAGAATGAAAGAAAAAACAGACGGGAGGAAGTAAAAAGGGCTCAGAGAGAATAAAGTGAAGCAACTGAAAACAAAGCGAGAAAAATAGGAAAAGGGAGCAAAGAGAAAAAAGACAGAGAGAGTACAGAGAGAGGGAGAGACACTCATTCAGCAGAGATATCAACCAGACCTACTGTCTTTCTATTGATCCATTCCACTCCCATCTGGACTCGTGATACTGCATGTCTGTGTGTGTGTGTGTGTGTGTGTGTGTGTGTGTGTGTGTGTGTGTGTGTGTGTGTGTGTGTGTGTGTGTGTGTGTGTGTGTGCGCACGCGCATGTTTAGGAGAGTGCACAACAAGAGTGTGTGCCTGCATTTGTGCTCACATATATGCAGCTTTTTTCCTCTTGTAGAGCTGTCCTCTACGACAACCAAACACACAAATCCTGGCTTTGAAAATAAAGCAAAACCAAAAAAAATCAAAGATGATAATCACCAAAACCTCATGAGAAAGCAGTTAAAGCGTACGTAACAACTTCCCACATTAACTAAAGTTTTTTTTTGTCCATAATAGCGCTATTCAACTTATCACAACACTGTAAAAGTAACATGACTGCGTAATGGCTCAACCGCTATGATAACAGTGATAAGATCCTCTCAGCCAGCATCTCTCAACAACACACACTCTACGTCACACTGCGAGAAGACCTCGGCAATATGGCTGAGATCAATTTCAAACATCCATCCATCCATTCATCCATCCATTCATCCATCTATTATCTGTACACCACTTCATCTTGATTAGGGTCGTGGGGGGGATGGAGTCCCAGCTGACTCAGGGTGAAGGTAGGAGACACCCTGGACAGGTCACCAGTCCATCACAGGGCTACATATAGAGACAATCACACTCACATTCACACCTACGGACAATTTAGAGTTACCAGTTAACCTCAGCATGTTTTTGGACAGTGGGAAGATGCCGGAGAAAATCCACACATGCACAGGGAGAACATGCAAACTCC
>NC_072769.1:16244483-16319483 GCF_022539595.1 Amphiprion ocellaris | reverse complement strand
ACTGTTCTTTTCAGTGGGTCTGTACAAAATTCAAAATGAGGGCCTCATTATAAGAATTGATTTTCAGAAACCTTTCAGATGGTTACATTTTTCTCTTACTTAAAATATCATATAGATTGAAGGATGAGGGTTGCCATGTAGCGTGTGTGGAGGTGAGAAAGAGGGGGGAGCGGGTACTTCTGAATGCAGACAAGAAAACTATGGATGTGTTGAATGCATTCAGCATGAATGTGTTAAGCTGGTCAAAGTCTTTGGCTTGTTAGGAAACTCGTCTTTACACCTCCTCCCAGTGTAACCTACAAATGTCAGTCGTGTAAAGCGGAGGGGAGAGGCTAGGCTGTGTGTGTTTGTGTGTGCGTTTGTTTGCCTGTGTGCACGACTGTGAATATGTGCGCACGCGGGCTTTACTGATCACTGTGACTTTTCCATCTCCTTCCCTGTCTGTTCATGCAGCCATGATGTGAATACAGCATCAGAATCACAACAGAGAGAGAGAGAGAGACAGGCAGGGGTGTCTGGGGCCTGTCAGTCAGACGGACAGATGGACAGACTGACAGGATGACTGACGCACAGGCTTCAAGGGCTGTGATAGGTCGATTCCCCTGGGGAGCTGATGTGGTATTCTCTGGTCATTTTGGCCTAAGCTGCAGCTGATTCCTGAATACATTGAAATGAGCCATTAGTTATTTCTATATCTATCAAATTACTGCAAGTGTGCTTGACTTTTGTTTCAAAGTTGCTATAACTTTGTATTTACAGTTAATCACATGACTGCATGGCTTGACTTTTGTTCACCCTCACTGCTCTCATCGGGGTCATTTGTGGCTACAGGAGGCAGATACTTTCTGCAAAGATGCTCTAAACGCTCTCCGAACACAGCATCAAACACTGCACATCAACAGTTTGCAGCTAGCTGGTGATGATAAAGGCACAGTTAGCTGCAAAAAATTATTACTCCGCATTATTACTCTGCAGAGTTATATGATGATTGGCGTACGTTTGTCGGTCTGTCTATCTGTCTGTGCGCAACATTATTCAAATACAGACAAACGGATTTGGATGTAATTTTCAGGGAAGGTCAGAAATGACAGAAGAACCAAGTGATTAGATTTTGGCAGTGATGCAGCGTATAGTCTGGATCCACAGATTCGTTAAAGATTTCTGTATCATTGTGAGATAGCGGCACGGTGTCACTGTAACTATGACAACAAGTGAACACAACGTCAGCTGAGTGTTGACGATCACATGATTGCGATCTTACCACTAATCGACCACTGCAGACTGAACAGGACTTAACCGTTGGAAATGCTACAACAACTGAGCGGCCTTGGCGGACTACTGTGCTCTCTGAGTGCTTTTCTTGTTTCCACTGTTGTCTGGTGGGAAAAAATAGCAGATTTTAAGATCACATTTGAGGTATTGTTCGACAGCTTATGCAAAAACATAAAATAAAACAAAAGACAGAAAAAAAGAGTCTTGTCTTTCATTTTTCATTTCTCGTAAGTTTTGTCCATAAGAGGAACCAAAAAACAAACAGAACAAAAAACTGAAAAAACCCCCACAGTAGAATGAGCAGAGTAAGATATAACACTAGAGATTCTGATGATTATTCTTATTCTTCTCCATCACTCAGCACACTTTTTCATCTCATCCTTTGTCTTCCTCTCAGCGCAGAGATCAATGCCTTCCAGAGTCTCTGAAATGGAGGCCTTCTTTGTCCAAAAGGAGAAGCGATAACCGGAGAACCTCAATATGTTGCGATGTTGGAAATCGATAGAGTTTCGAGGGGCTGATTCAAACACATGGTTCTACTAATGTCCATCTGGAACTCATCTGAATATTATCTGCATACTTTAGACTTAAAATAGAAAGGAGGAGAATTTGGGAGACGGAAAAAGTGAAAGGTGAAGACGAGTGATCCAAACTTTTTCAATGTGCTGACGTTATGCATTGATATATGGTCTACAATCATGACAGCAACCTTGAGTCTTTACATCGGAGATTTCCCTGTTGAAATCCTCCTCTGTTTATGGGCGTGTACTTCTGCGCAGGCGTATTAACGTGGCCGCCTATATATGTCAACCTTTGCGTATTTGAGCGCATGCTGGCAGCGGGCTTATTGATTTGCAAGGGTGAATGCATGTTGAAATTCAAGGTGGGCTTTCCGTCTTGTCTGTTCCCTTTGGCTGACAGAGCTCCCTGCAGATCTGCATGCACTTTACACACCCTCTGTTCTCTAATTCATTAGTTTCACTCTCACACAACTATCAAACACTATCATCTGGCATGGAAGTAGCTGCGGGAGCAAGTCTGCAATATCACCTTTGGGGAGGAAATGCACAATGCAGCATACTAAATGCCATACAGATGTAGAAAGTGTAGCGCTCCCACTTTTTTCTCCCTTGAACCGTAAACTACTTCTGCGCTAATGGTGCGTCGGGAAGGTACATGTCTGGAATACTGTTGGTGTTCATGTGGGAGATTCATGAATTTTGCGCCTTCATTTATTTTAGCCATGTTATATTTGGAAAGTATAAGTTTGTACCAACTGATAGCAAGTGATTAAAATGTATCAGTAGTTTTTAGTCACACTATTAACTCTGCACTAAAAATCTTTTTTTTTTTTTTTAAATATTTGAAAGCTCCCTGAATATCAGCAAAGTCCAGATAAATTGTTACTGTTCTACTGTTTATTCTTGAGCAGGATGAGTTAACCTTTGTCTTCTTACTAGTGATGCTCTGATTCACATTCATTCCATTCTGCACACTGATAGCAAGGTCCTTCTTCATACAACCAAAGTCATCTGTGTTAGCCAGTGCACAGCTCCACGACAGAAACTGGGGCTTATATTTGCTCAACGGCTCCTGGGTGGTAATTTTTTGAGGAATTAGAAGTTGTTGTACATCTATTGGGCAGCCCACATTTCATCTAAATTGCTTGGAGTGACTGCAACTGATTGCAGATATTCTCTTTTTACCACATACAACATCTAATAATTCACTATTAGATGTGTCATGTCAAAAAAAACAGGTACAAGCAGTTGTTTTGCATATTAGACTTCTGAAATGTTCATTAATGCCTCTAAAATTAAGTAAGCAACAGATAAAAATGAATTAAATAATCAAACTGTTTTTTTAATTGTCATCAAGGAGTTTTTACCTTGTTTACACTGTAGATACTGTCTTAAAATAGGGTTGCATAAAAACTTGTTGCTTGGGCAACATGATCCCCAGTGATACCATGAGATTGCGTACATATAAAAGAGAGCAAATGCTGCATTTTTAAGGATAAACCACATTCACTCCCTGTCCAAAAAAAAAGCTGCCACCTGGATTTAACTAAGCAAACAGGTAAGAGCCTTCCATTGGATAATTACTGCAGTGATTGATATGTTTCAGCTGCAACAACTTATTTAACTCTAGCTGATGCAGTGAGGAGCTTCTCATTTCTTAAACAACCATGTTAGAAGACACATCCTGTGGTCATAGACAGGATGTTAATCTGTCTCAGAAGGGTCAAATTATTGGCCTGCATCAAGCAAAGAAAACTACTAGCAAGATTTCTGAAACTCTAAAATCGGGTTAAGAACCGTCCAATGCATTATTAAAACCAGAAGGATAGTGATGAACCATCATCTTTGAGGAAGAAATGTGGTCGGAACAAATTCTGAGATGATTGTGATCGGAGATCACATAAACGTTTGATGAAATCATATAAGAAATCAACAGGTAAATTCATAGCTATGTTTAATAGTGAAAGTAAGAGCATTTCCACACACACAATGCAAAGGGAACTCAAAGGATTGGGACTAAACAGCTGTGTAGCTCTAAGAAAACCACTGATCAGTGAGGCTAAATGGGAAAAAAGGCTTCAATTTGCTAGGTAGCATAAAGATTGGACTCTGGAGCAATGGAAGAAGGTCATGTGGTCTGATGAGTCCAGATTTACCCTGTTCCAAAGTGATGGGTGCATCAGGGTAAGAAGAGAGGTGGATGAAGTGATGCACTCAGCATGTCTAGTGCCTATAAGCTTGTAGGGGTTAGGGCTATGATCTGGGGTTGGTCAGGTTCAGCAACGTTATGTTTCCAAAGAATTTGTGCAATGGTCCAACTCTCCCATCATCAATACAAGATCTTGGCAGAAAATTAATCCAACTCTGGACAGAAATAAATGCTGTGTCGTTCTCAGAGCTAAAGGCAGTCCAATGAAATATTAGAGTTTCCAGCTTTTTGGGGGGATGTGCAGTATATATTAGGGGAAACTGTACTATGAGCATCAAAATCAAAACGAACATGCAAATTATAAAATGGTGACCAACCAAACGGTACATCTGGCACATGATTATAATCAATGAAACTGTTGCAGTCTCTGCACTAAGGCAACAACATGCCAGATGCTGTTAAACAGGGGATGAGTGAAGCAAGAATCAAGGCAAACAAAGCACTCTAATTGATGTCGAGGATACGTTGCTCAGAAAAGGTGGGAGGAAAAATGGTTGTCCCAAGTGGGGATGGAAACTGTAACCTCAGCGTTAGGAGAATCAAGAGTGCCAACAAGACATTTCTCCTAAACTACATGCAGACTAGGATTATGTTAAGAGGACAGACAGATGCTTGTTACGCACTGTGACAGTACTGAGGCCTGTAATTACCAAGAAGGTCCATTTATATTTGCGGAGAAAAAAAATATGTTGATGCAATAGGGCCTCTTGGCAGCTATGGAGCTCTGTTGAGATGTGTAGCCTGAGTACAGCAAAAACAACTTTGTGGTTATCACATTAACTTACTTTTTTTTTATTATCGATGTCCTCACCATGTTTTTGTAGTCTGTTGTTGTAGCCGCTACTTGGCTAATTATTGTTGGCTTTGTAGATAAATTTGATCTGTTTCTTCCATAAAGCAACCGGTCAACTGTGCTTACACAGACACAAAATTATTAAGTGCAGTCTTGTTTATAGTGCTGCAACAGGTCAAACATGGGATATTTCGTGCGACAGAGGAGGCAGTTTCATTCATCAGAAGCTACAGTGTGTGATTCCAAACATGCATATGGGATGTTGTCTATTTGTCCAGCTTTCACATTATTATACTTCTAAAATGCAAAATATTTTTGCCAAAGTTCTCATTATCAGTGACTACTTTTTAATTGGTTTTATTTTCACCGTTGCAGTGATAGTCAATGAATATTTTGTGAAATTTACACTGATGCATCATTATGTATCACACATGAAAAATCAGTCAGTGAACATGAGTCACTGTAACGTCCTCTGAAGATGGCAGTTACTCAAACTGGGGCAGCTGATTCATTTATGTCGTCTTGTTTGAACTTCAGTGATGTCCTTGTTTTGTGATTTATTGCTGCTCTCCAGCAGTGCTGCCTCCAGGTGGGGACTGAGGTGTACATAAATATCCCAAACTGCTGCTTTACCAGAGTTACTGAATGTAGCAATAACGACAGATTCAGTGTGTGCAATAGGGTTTGCTTTCTTTCCTTTTCCTCTTGTTCAGTATAGCTCTCTTGTGAATTCGGTCTCCAAATGAGCCGAGTCGAAGCAGAGCTTTGGCTTATTCATCCTTTCGGCTTTCATTCTGTCTTTGCTCAGGGAACAGTAGCGTCACCACCCATTGAGCGGTGCTAAGTGACCTTTTGAATGCTGACCTCCTTTTGAACACTGACCTCTGGCCAGGTTCAAAAATCACCACAGCAACATACTGTAGCCGGCCGGTCATCCACAGGGCCTGCCTGGTTAACCGCTGCCCGACGAGCAGGATGTTTGTGTGTGTGACAGTAGAGAGAGTGAAGGAGTATCTGTGTGTGTTTGCTCAATGTGTATGACAGTGTAACGGGCGAGCTTTCTAAGTGTGACCCACATAAAAGGTCTCAATGAGCCTCAGGACACCCAACTTTCATGCCTTACATGCACACACACTCACACACACACACAGCCACACACAGCCACACACACAATAGTGCTCGGTTCCCATGGTGACTGTGTTCCAGCGAGTGGGATTTTCCAGGCGGCGTCCGGAACAGCGGACACTCCACAGTTTGTCCTGGAAGTTTCTTTGATCTAAGTGGGCAGATCAGCCCAAAGGGAGGACAATTCCTGACCCTTTACACACACACACACACACACACACACACACACACACACACACACACACACACACACACACACACACACACACACACACACATTTGTACTTCTATATTTGTGAGGTTGGCCATTTCCAAGATCTAAACCATCACAACTGCAGGCTTCCATGCCATCTTAAACAAAACCTATAATTCTAGAATTCTTTGAGTGAGCCTGATCATGATGGCAACACAACACTTACACAATATATTAATTAGTAAACAGTCGCCTGATCACACATCCCGCAGACACAGAATGACGTTATCGCTTATTACTCCGCCAAGGAGGCGGAGTCTCGGCGAAGTTATGTGATGATCAGTGTTGGTTTGTCTGTTTGTCTGTCTGTTCACATTACTCAAAAATGGACAAACAGATTTGGATGAAATTTTCAGGGAAATTCAAAAATGACACAAGGACCCCCTCATTAGTTTATGGCAGTGATGGGGCTTACAGTCTGGATCCACGGATTTGATAAAGATCTCTGTATCATTGCAAGATAGCAGCATGGCTTCACTGCAACCATGACAAGTGAACACTACATCAGCTGAGTGCTGACGATCACATGATTGCGATCCTACTACAAATCAACCGCAGTGGGCTTATCAGGACTTATCAGTCAGAAATGGTACACGGAACAATTGATTAAATTGTGGGGGTGTTTCTGAGTCCCATCAATTCCCACCACCTGCTACATATTTAGGTCACGCAATTCGGTATCCGTACATAACGTACACATGCATAACACACACCTGTGCTCAGCACATGGTCATTTTGTGTGTCGGTACAGTGGTCCCTCTCTATATTGCGGTTCACTTCTCGTGGTCCCACTGTATCGCGGATTTTTGGATTGGGTTCGGTTCTGCGAATGATATATCGTGGAATTTTGTGGTACTGATATTTTTTCCGCAATTATTTTTGTAGCCAGTTGCATTGCAAAGTAACATTGGAAAACACATACCTGCTTCTTATGCACTATGCAACTGCCAGATGCTTTTATTTAGACAGACTGCGGTATAAATGTCACAGGAAGTCATCAAACACACTACACTTCACACTCACGGTCTGGACAACATGACACTTAAGCAAACTAGCTAGGCTGACTAAACCACAAAAACACAATAAAACACAAATACTAATAACACTGGAACGCTAACAAAAAACACAATAATGACATTTAAACCCCCAACACCCCGAACTCCCATGGTGCATTGCAGCACAATAGTTCAGTCATAGTGACCAGCTCTGCTATTGCTACATTATTATAATAATTTTTGCGGTAAAATAAGCATTTCCTAGCCTAAAATATTGAAAACAATCTAAAAAATATGTTTAAAAAAAGTGTGTAGGGAGGATTTATAGAGCCTTAAAATATATATCAACAAGAAAAGCACTCAGAAAGCGCAATACTCCACCAAGACTGTTCATTCTCTCTTGTTGCTCTGCTGTGGTCTCCACCAACACCTTAGCTGCTAAATACTACAGCATATGCACCAGCTAGTTGCTGAACTTGTTTGTCCACCTTGATATGCTGCGCAGGTAGTATGTGGTCAGAAGTCTCCTCAATAGAAAGTATTTATTTTAAAGCCACTTCTACTGGAAAGGAACGGTGAGACAAAGATGTGGATGGTAAAATAAAACTGATGAACAGAAATATGTGGAAATGCTACAGCTGAAGGGAACAACAGTGTCAGGAGACAATGCTCTGTTGGTTTGTGACTAGATTTTCATATAGAAGTATTAAATACTCCAGTTTTGGGAGGTCAAAATCCAAGTACAAGTTTGACAAAGTGAGAACTTGACACAAGATCCATTTTCCAAAAATGCATGAACCCTTCAGGTCTAGCACTCAAATAGGTCTTCATAAAACTGAAGCACAATCCATGCTGGTTGCAATTGTCTTTATGATGTCGATAGAGAAAGGGTGGACTAGACACTGGTTATAAACCGTCTGTCTCTCAGGCTGACTCAGATTCCAGATTTTATAGGACTGGCACTGACAGTGACAGTGTGTTTGGTTGAAGACATAATGAAAGTCAGAATGTTCCTACGTCGTCCTACTGACACATTTATTATCTGAAATCTGTGCTGAAAACTCAGACATTCAAGCATAAAAGTCTAACTGAACTTCTCACCACACAAAGATCTCAGACTGAGAAGATGAGGGGATCGCAGAGCGCGCACACACACACACACGGACGGACACACAGAGACACACACAAATACACACCTGCACGCACGCATGCACGCACGCACGCACGCACGCACGCACGCACACACACACACACACACACATGCCCGCACACACACACACGCTACATGCATACACACACACACACACACACACACACACACACACACACACACACACACACACACACACACACACACACACACACACACACACACACACACACACACACACTTCACCAGAAGGCGAAGCATGACTGAGAGGGGACCAGAAAAATGTCAATGTCAAAAAATCATACTGTGATGTCATCATGTGATTACATCGCTTGAACATGATGTCCCCTTTTAATGACATCAATTTTAAAGACCAGAGGTTAAATTCCAGATACTTTTCGAGGACTTCCAAAAGAGAACTCTCTTCGTAAGAACACTGATGACTGAAACGCTGCAATATTAGGATCGGAACCTTCCACATTCTGCAAGAACCAGGCAATGGAAACTAAAGAGGCATCCAAGGACATCCTTATGTCCCTGGAGGCCGAGTGGGAGAACCGTTGGTTCCTCTGTGAAGAAGAGGTGACCACCGAGCTCTCCCAACTCCAAGAGGACAACAAAAGGATGAGTCAGCTCATCGCTGAGGAGGATGCTCTAATTGCATAAGTCAAAGAGGAGAAGACAAAGAAATAAAGGCAAATGAGGGCAAGAAAGGAGGAAGAGAAAAAAGAAAAAGAGAGAAGTTAAGGCAATAAAAGTTGAAGAAACAAAAGAGAGAAGTGGGAAACAGGATTTATGCCCTTTTTCTGCTTCTTTTAACACCCTCCCTCCCCCTCCGTCCCCTCACCCACCAACATTAACCTTCACAGACAGAAAAAGCTGCTTCTTTTCAATCTTCTTTATTCTGTGTGGGATTACTGCAGCTTCCACACACTGCATGCATGTGGGTTGATCAAGGCTGAACAAATTACCGCTGTGAGCAGGATTTGAACCTGCGCGGGGAAACCCCATCGGATTTCGAGTCCAACGCCTTAACCACTCGGCCATCACAGCTCATGTGGCAGTCCATCATGTCCAAATAAAGCCTCATTATTCAAGCCTCATTACAGACAGTTTGTTCTTCTTCCACCAGGTTGGTTGGAGTCCTGTGTGGTCAGGTTTAGGCAACAAGGAAAATTGTCTTTTAGGATGAATGTCATGAAGAAAAGTCAAGCTCCAAGCACCAACTGTCACATTTTTAACCTAAAAAAACCCCCCCAAAAGACACACAATTTCCCATACCTTAACCAAGTGCTTTTAATACTAAGAAAATAAAAAACATTATTACAAATTATGAAAAAAATCAAAAACATAATTCAAAGTTTTTTGAAAAAAATAAAAAAATGCATTTACTGTTGCAAAGTGACAGTAGTGGTAGGCTGGTTTTACTTTATCTCAATGCCTCTATTCAGATTATTTCATTAAGCTTGTCATTAATGTTGCCGACATCCCAAACTTGTCGTTAATGTTGCCTTGTCTAGGTCAGTTGATCTTCAACTGACCTAGACAAGGCAACATTAACGACAAGGCAAATAACTTGTCATGTTACAGATAATTATTCACTTTCAGAGAAAAACATTTAGATGGAGACGAAAACTTGTCACCGTTATGACAACATCCTTGTAGAACGTGTTGTTTCATTTGGTTTCTGAAGTTTACTGGTTAATGTAAAGACTTTACAACCAGCAATGCAACAAAGAGGAATGCAAACAGGCGAAGCAGGCAAACCAATTAAACCAGACAGTGTGGTTCAGTGAGCAGTGGTGGCTCAGTGGTTGAGTCTCTGGATAGTAATCAGAAGGTCAGTGGTTCAAACCCTAGTGCTGCCCAAGGACCTTCACCCTGTCTTATCATCGCTGACCCTGAACTCTAACCCACACTGGGATTTCTGTACAAGTGTAGTGTGTTGGCCTCTGTTCTTGATTATTCCTTTCATATTTTAGGTGATAAATACAGAGGGTTGTGTCAGGGAGAATGTCCAACGTAAAACCTAAGTCAGATTAAAAATGCAGATCAATCTTACGATTTCCGTACTGGATTGGTTGATGGACATATACAGATGAGGGATAGTGAATATATCGGTAAAAGGATGTTTAGGTTTGAAGTGCCAGGCAGGAGGCCAAGAAGAAGACCAAAGAGGAGGTTTATGGATGTAATGAAAGGGGACATGAAGTTAGTTGTTGTGAGAGAAGAGGATGCAGAAGATAGGGTTAGGTGGAAGCAGATGATTTGCTGTGGCATCCGCCGAAGAGAAAAGATTTTAGGTAATTATCATCCATAGTTTACTCTGAATCTGTGAACACATACAGTACTACTTATAGTTTTTTTTTTTTACCATTGTTTAGTTTTGAAGAAAGATTAATGTTTTGTTATTGATGTGTTGTTGAACTTTTTGCCCAACTCTTGTCGTGTGAGCTAATTTGCTCTGTCTTAAAGTTTCAATCCAGCTCTTTGTTTTATCAATACTAGCCATACAAAGAGGTCCTCGGTTTACGACATCCTCGACCTATAGCGTTTCGTTGTTACGTCAGAACTGGTTACATGGAACTAGCTGGTGAATGGAGCATTTGAATGCGTCGTCACATGGCGCTATAAGACAGCTTTGTTTACATTCGCTGGTTGTAAGCCACCTTGGATTGTGTTATATTCGCTAAATTTTTGCTCTCATTATGGCTCCCAAGCATAAGTCAGAGTCTTCTGATGGCAGTGCTTCAAAGAAAAGGAAAGTCATCTCCATGAAAGTGAAATTAGATATAATAAAATGTTCAAGTTGTAAAAACAGTGCAACATATTCTGTTATCTTCTTGTAACATGACTCATACATGCATGAAAGTCACTGGCATTCATGACTTTTCTGAAGAACTGATCGATGTTGTGATGCGTGTAACGACTTTGTTTACATTTGTTCCAGAGTTCTTACTTATGGTGAAAATCGACTTACGTCGAACCATTTTTTTTTTTTTTTAATTGATGGACAGTTAGTAGTTGGGCATAACACACCACCTTACAATCTTTAATTGCAATAGCAACGCCTGTTATTTTCTATCCCTGTTCATCCTGTTCGTCCTGTTCGTCCTGTCCAGTCTTTGTTTCCCCCACACATCACTGAGGTGTAGCACTGCCCTCCCTGGCTCATAATAGGGAATTCTAATAAAGAATGTCTGCTTAGCTTTCAGGGAGGGCCGGTGATGGTCACACACATGCACTAAATATTAAAATATTTGGCTGCAAGACTAAAATATGCATCAATCTCATATAATGTTGACTCCCCTTTTGTGGAGTTAAACAATGAGAACAAATGCAGACAAAAAAAAAAAAAAAAGGAACAGAACTCCGACATAAGTCGAGGACCCACTGTATCCGCTAAAATCAATTACTTAAAGAAAACTAATCCCAGAACTTCAATTACATGTTGTCACTTGGATAAAAACAGTTGGAATCATTTAGAAATAGTCATACATTAAAGATTGTGTATAGTTTATATTTGAATTGTTAAAATGCAGCAATCAAAAGGAAGACTGAAAGTAAAACTTGTGTGTTACTGTCGTCATCCTTCCCCCTGTCTGAGTTCACAACCCCTGAAACTTGGGTTTGAGTTTCAGACGGCGTCATGGCTTTGAAAACTATTATTATTATTATTATTATTATTATTATTATTATAATTCGGGGTCAGTTTCAAATAATCTCTACTAAAACAACACATTACTGATTACACAACTTCAAGTAAATTTATCACACGTAATTTATCATTCATTATTTTCTCAGCTGGAAAAATGTAGCTGCATTTATTGGTGTGTGGCCGGAGAAGGGGTGTGTTCAAATTACGGTGCTGGACTGGCACCGATCTCTCGTGTGTCATAACCTCACTTTCTGTGTGAGGGGAAATTTTCTGTAACATTATCCTGAAATACATGCTCGATGTCTGGGAAATGTTCTCAGAATGTCACAATTTGGGGTTTTTACAGACATAGATTCAGCACATAAAGGTCAAATGATCAAAAGCTGAAAATATGAATGAGAGGTCATGTCTATCTTTGCCTGTCTGTCTGCCTGTCTTACCTTCTTTCTGAGTGTTTCTCTTCCCTTTGTCAGAGAACGCTGGTTTCTTTCATTCTCCAAATGGTAATTTCCTCTCTACTGATTGACTAGTAAAGTTTCGGTGAAAGAAACGTTTAACAGATATTCACCTGGGGGACTGGGTGATAAACACACAAAGGTGAGTGCAGAAGTTCTGTATTATAGTACAACAGCACAATCTAGAAGAGTCAGCGATCTTAGAGGATGACTCTTAGAGGATCTGGGTACATCTATATTGAATCGCCACATTCTATGTTGCTGTGATTTATGCCACAATTTTTTTCAAGATTTCATCTGTCGGAAATGACATGACGACTGAGCAGCCTTGGTGGAGTACTGTGCTCTCTGAGTTCTTGTTTAGAAATGTTGTCATTAGATTGTGTAAAAATTTAAAATTGTAGACTCCTCTGTGCAACCAGGAAGTCATTAGTGACTCAGATGCAACCAACAATCATGTGACAAAAATTCAATTCTCAGCTGAACTAGGCTGAACTGCAGGCAGTGTTTACATGGAAACTAAAAATGTAAGTAGTAAATATCTATGGTATGCTGAGCCATCAAGTTTTCAATACTGGTTACACCTGTGAGCACTTTGAAAGCGTTGTACATGCTGATTCCAGTTCAGTTTTTCAAAATATGTAACTTTTGTATTTTCTTTTTTTTATGATTTATGGCATTATAACTGTATCATCCTGTACAGAAGATGTGCCAGAGTTGTGCAAAGAGTTGCAGGGAAAAAAAAGAGCTCACACTGAGTAAAAATGTGACAGAAGCAAAGAAACACCCAGAAACTACTTGGAATACAGAGGGTTAATTTGTGTTTACAGTTGACTTTTGTGTTTCCGCTTTACAGTGATTAATAAAAACCGTGCAAATGGCCACAAGTCATGCACACATGAGCACATTTTTCCATTAATTAAGCTACAAATTGTTGCTCAACATTTCCAAGCAGTTTTTAAACAAAGGGCCACCTCAACTGGTGAGCTGATCCTCTCTGTGGAGAGCTGGGCAAATGACCAAACTCTGTACTTTGATATTGTTATCTTTGCTGTCACTGCTGCTGTATTTCAAGCCAGTATTTAAAGACAGTATTCACTCATGGGAACACAGAAATCTTTCACAGACACTACAGTTGCATAAAATGATTTTCTTGTTTGCCAACAACCCTCAGAGTTCCTTGGAGAAGACGAATCGCCCAGCAGCTTGATGTGAACATGTAATTAAAGTTGTTCTGATCAGGTTGTGGTCGTGTCAAACCTGTGAATGTTGTGAATGTAACAGGAGACGCAGCCCCGAAGGCTTCTTATCAGAGCCATCAGCAGGTGGGCTTTACTTTATAAACACACACACACACACACACACACACACGTACATGCAAATGCACACATATACATACCACAACTTGCACAAAATTAAATACCTGAGAGTCAAGAGCTGCCATTCCAGCGCCGCACCCCCAACAGAGACACACACATTCACTTTCACATACCTCGGAGTAAAGCGAGCGTAGCCAAGCACTTGCAAGTCAAACCCTCCCCAAACCCCTCTCCCCAAGTTTAATCTGATTTCACATTGAGCTATAGGAACACATACATACCACACATGCATACATACGCTCCAAACACACACACCCACACACACACAGAGGGAGAAAGCGTGTAGAGTTTCTGTGCTGAAGTCTTGTGTAAACACCTGCCAGTAATCTAGTGGCTGAGATGAATCCAGATGAAGCAGAGCCTGTTCTTACAGTTTCTCTTTCAGGCTGTTTCACTCTGCTTCACATCCCAGCGTGAACTCCGCCGCACCACCCTCGACTCACGAGTGTGCTGATACGAGCCTGGCAGCTCACTTGGGATTCTGCATATCAATCAGCGCCTTCATCACCCGCCATGATTGTTACATGATTGCCGCCCCTCTTCAGTGCCGCAAACTCGACCCACAAAAGAAACTTGTGTGGAGGATCCAGCAGCAGCGCCGCACAAGATGCAGGGTGGGGATTTTCGGCAGTGGCTACCACAAAAGACTGGAGGCTGTGATTAGGATAAAAGCCTATTTCATGCTCGCCATGGCACGATTCCAAGCCTCCGGTTCACCACAAGTATCTCAGGGATCACAGGGGCCAGCTTCGGGTCAACAGACCGATGTGCATGTTCTCACAACTTTAAGGCATGTGAACCATCTCCGTCTCTTCCACTGTTTTTTACCAGGCTGCATGGATGTCGGTGATTCAGCTCACCACATTGGTCCAGACAAAAATATGTGAACTACAGTTGAATAGATTATCTTAATGTTTGGGGAACTTCATGCCCTTGTCCACATGAGTTATAGCAACTTTAATCACTTATCTGGCAGTATCGCTGGGTCAAGATTTAGTTTAGTTTTCGAAAACCAATGGTCCTGGTTTCTGCCATGTACCTGCAAACAGTTAAACAGACTGCATCTAGACTACCGTTCAAAAGTTTGGGGTCACTTAGAATTGTCCTTATTTTTGAAATAAAAGCATTTTTTCCCCCCCATGAAGATAACATTAAATTAATCAGAAATCCAGTCTAGACATTGTTAATGTGGTAAATGACTATTCTAACTGGAAATGGCTGATTTTTAATGGAATATCTACATAGAGGTACAGAGGAACATTTCCAGCAACCATCACTCCTGTGTTCTAATGCTATATTGTGTTAGCTAATGGTGTTGAAAGGCTAATTGATGATTAGAAAACCATTGCGCAGTTATGTTAGTACATGAATAAAAGTGTGAGTTTTAACTGTGTACATTGTCATTGTGAGCATGTTTGCATCCTAATGTTACCATTTAGGTCAGTGCAGCTTCACAGAGCTGCACAGCTGGTTGTAAATTCTTAGTCTTTGGCCTGTAGTCGTGTTTATGTCTGCGTCACCTTGTATTTGTCTTGTCTATGTTGCTTTTGTCCACTTCATCTTCCTCACAATCTAAGGAAATCAGAATTTTTCCCAATGTAGTCAACTGTAATTTGCTCATGTTATGGCATTAAATCAGCCAGTGTGCTTTTCACAGTGTTTTTTAACCTTTACAAGGTGTCCGTGCTGACAGTAGCACACAGCAGTGAGAAGGTGAAATACAATCCAGGAAATCCCGTTAAACTAATAAATTCATGAGTTTTTAAGCTTACCAAAACACTGTGCGGTGATTTATAATCCTGCTGTATAGGGATGGATTTTACAACTCTGTAAAGTTATCACAGCAAAGATTTTATGTGACAACTGCACAAAGATTTACAGTGTTTGATTTACACAGTAATATACAAGGAACTGCACTTATTTGTTTGGATAATGCAGTGAGATGTGATTAGGGAGCCTTTTTTCTACATTTTTTTTTTTTTTTGCCGTCTCAGTATCTTGAATCTGCTAAACCAACTCAGCTGTCAGTTTTGTATTTACTGGAAAGCAGAGACGAAGAGGCAGAAGGATTTTAAGTGTGACCAAAGACATAAACCTCTCAAATGTATACACATGCATGCAGAAAAGTCGACTTTTTCATAGCTTGACATCCATGAAGAGCACATAATTTAACATTTACAGACTGGAAACAGGTCTGGAACTTAAACTCAGTCAACACAGTTAGGAGACTTCAAAGTTGAGCCACTTTCAGCACTTTGGCTGGTTTGCACTTCATGGTGATCCAGCTGTGAGCAATGTTGGTCTGAACATCTTATAGCTGCTCTTTCACTTCTCATTACCTGCCAGTAATGCTGATAGCAGACTGACATTTTGCTAGAATGCCGAGACAATCTTCTCAGATCCTCTGACACTTGAGCGATAAGAGCAGTCATATGTGAGAGGAAGAACAGCCTCTAATCAAAGACTTCCACAGAATCAGGGACAATAGGAAGTGTAATTTTCCACTGATTCGCCACGCTCTGAGCGAGATTACTTTTCTTGATAGCCACGACCGCAGTCAGAACACAACACTTAGCGCTGGTTTGTGAAGGTACTGTCTTCCAGCTCCACACCCTGTGAGAAAACCCCCCGTTTTCCTCTCTAACCCTGAATGGAAAGAGATTTTGCATTCTTTCCTCAGATGAGAGGACAGAAGGGGAAGCCGCAAAGGGGAAAAGATACTGTAATGGCAGTATCAGTGCACGATAATGATAGATACAGGTTTTAGGCCCGACTCCACAGGGACGCATTCGCAGAGTTATCGCTCCTGTGCTGCTGCTGCGGCTGCTGCTGATGAGGCAGCTGATTGATGGCGGCGGCGAGGAGCGGCCAGGTGAGGTCAGGTTTCTGGGATGGGATTCATTTACCTTCATTTCCATATCAATCTATTGGGTCTGAGATCAGGATTATGTAGGAATAGTCGCTTCATTGCTATTCAGGCCATCTGAATATTGCTAGTTATATGTCCTCTACATGAAGAATGTTAATTTGTGCAGTCGAGGAGGGATTGAGTGTGTGTACGAGTGCGAGACAGGAAGAGAGAATATCTTCCTTCCTAACTGATATGATGTTTGACATTTCAATTACTGCTCCTGACCAGTGAGGTTAATAATGCTACCAAAAGCAATCAGGGACAAACACATATACACACACGTGCACAGATGCAATACAGTCGCGAGCACACACGCACACGCACGCACGCACGCACGTACACACACACACACACACACACACACACGCACGCACGCACGCACGCACGCACACACACACACACACGTATATTTGCGTTAATGCATTCCAATCATGTCAACCTAGTTAAGTGGCCGTAAATAAGATGTCATTTTAAACCAGGAATTTTAAATCGTCTCCAAATCTCATCTCCTCATCAGTGAGCATTCATTCCCATCTTTAGACAGCAAATCCACTGTACACACAAACACACACACATTTCCTCTATACTGAAAATACACTGCAGGTCTACTGTATGTGTGTCTGATGGTTTGGATCCATTCACTGCTGTCATGTTTGCCATATATTTGACTGGCACCCTCAAGAACAACACTACAGCCAAGATGACATGCCTCGGTTACTACGCTGTTGCTTCCTTACTAACACACACTCACACACACTGGTATAGAACGGTGCAGTGTGTGTGTGGCAGCTGTGAACTCATGCGAGCTCTGTGGTGGGCCAGAATAAATGGGAGGATTTCTTGCTGTTACAGTGTAACAGTGTAATAAGGGTGACAATCAACAGGTGGAGATAATGGAGCTTGGTCTCATTGAGCCAAAGTAATCACACACACACATACTCACACACACACACACACACATTCAGGGGAGTCGATGCTTTTTCTGACCTCAGCACATCAATAAATGACATCAGTTGTATAGATTACCATTACAAATCCTTTCCACTAAATCAGACTCTTTATGTCTGCCTCTTGCGGATTAATGTCCGTTTTTATCAGCATCCAAAAGAATGCTCTTTGAGCTTAAGATTGTGGAAAGTCAGAAAGTGAAGAGGAAGGTGGTAGTTGGAGCTTAAAGAACAAGAGGTTTTGGTTTTCGGGGGTGGATTGTGGACCCTTGTGGTTTCAGAGAGGAATAGGGGAACTGTGGGAGGTTTAGACTGAAGAGGTTGCAGGTGGGGTCTGTAGCCTGCATGTGCAGAGTCCTACTTGTGAACTAGACTGTGCTGGTTTAAATGGATGCATGCCAACATGTGTGTTTGTGTGTTGTGTGTGTGTGTGTGTGTGTGTGTGTGTGTGGAGGGGCCCACCATTTGGCCAGCAAGTGTACTCTCCCGACAGGTATTACATTTCAACCACAGATAGAAAACCGAGCCTGGAGCTGCTGGACCTGACGGCGAGAGCGATAGAGCGAGGGATATCGAGGGATGAGTGGTTGAGGAGAAAAAGCAGTCGATTAAAAACATATTCATTATTTCAAAAGGCAAAAACTGGAAACGTGACGGGGAGAGTGGAAAAACGAACAAACACATGTTTTCCATAAGTCCACTGAGTCTTAATGTTTTTTATTTACTAAGAAAGCAGAGAGGGAGAACTTCTGGAGGGTTTGGACCACCGGCCAGTGTGAGCTGGGAAATAAACCGCTAACCCAACTACTGTATACACTGCAGTCGATATCCTGAGCTCTGCAAGTGAAATTATATTTAGTTACAAAATCTGGGTTTAATATAAGCACATTTGTGACTCTGTAGAAGTCACTGTTCAGTCATTTTAATGAGGCTTTATCCCTCTGAACTACAAAAACTGCTAGCAGGTTTGAAACAACAAAATCGCACAATTTAACAGAGCCAGAAACTGTAAAAACAGAAATTAATCTCAGATTTTAAGCTTTTCGTGGTCTTTGAACTAATCAAGTGTCATGTGCAGTCCAGAAAAGTAACTTAAAATTGTAATAATTGATCAAAAGCACTTTATTCTATATGCTTCATTTAAAATTTATGAAAAAAATATGTGTAATAAACAGATGTTGTAAAAAAAATAAACTATTTAGGGACTTTTCATCTGGATTGCAGGCTGTATTTAGAGTAGACAAATATCGAAGCAAGTTAAAATGCACATAGTAAAATATATATGCAGTATATAGAGCCACGTTTCCCTCTTGGACAACGGTTGATTATTTTTTTCAATTTTTGCAAAACAAATAATGAAAGAAATTTTTTTTTACAACATTAAAACTTTGTTAAACTGCACAGAAGAAATGTTTGAGTTCATTCTACTTCTTATCAGGGGTGTGCTGTTTTCATAGAGGTGGAGACTTTATATTGCAATGAAAAATGAGCCCACAATGAGTAAAAATGTGACAGGAGCTAAAAAATACCCATAAACAGTTTTGGGTTCAGAGGGTTAATTGAGATTTCACTATTTCTTTTTCATTGTTATTTGATTTTTTTTCTTCTTGTCTCTCTCTAAATAGGACTAAATATGAGATCAATTTCAAAAATAAATTATTTAATGTCACATTTATGACAAATACTTGCTAATGCATCTGTGTTCAGGCCAGATTTATGAATGGAGGTAGATTATGAGAATGACTAAGCTCTGATAGTTTATCAAAGTAATGTAACATGAAACCTTGGAAGATTACAAGGTTATATATAACCCACAAACAGCTGGGCTCACTTATTTTATTCTGAGACTTTCACATCAAATACACAGATCATTTATATTAAAGAAACACAAGTTAAACATCAAAGGAGCAAGAAAAAAAAGGACCAAATATTAAAAAATTCTTGTGACATTTCGGTTGCCAAGAAAACCAAGAAAGAAAAAAATGAATTGAAGGGCAGAAACAAAACTCTGGAACCTACACAACAGAAGCTTGTGAACATAAGCAGGTTCTCTAAGATGAACGCTCTTTCACCACTGACTCGGTCTCGAGCACATAAAGTTTTGTTTGAAGTGTTGAGGGGCACGTTGACTTCTTCTGTTGATGGAGGCCTGTTTTATCCACTGAGGCAGAGCAACAGATACCCGTGTAATCAAATCTGCCACGCTAGGGGCGCATTGGAGGGCCAAACCCTCTACAAGCCAAATTTATACAAATGGGCCTCTTTTGTTCACAGGATACAATACAGCTGCTCAATTTACGGCTGCACTCCGAACGGATGCAGAAGCACAAAACACGCCAAGGTGTAAGTGAGCAAACAGCAACACACAACACTGCGCTCCCCGTTGTCCTTTGATTTTCACGCTCGCCTTCGTTTTCCATTACACACACGCACAAGCAGCCGGGGCAAATTTTATCTAACTCGTGCTGATCAAACCTCTGGGTGCGAGTAGAGATAGCGAGGGTCGGAGGAGGTAAATCAATGGCTGTGCGGAGAGGCTGTGTTCCCTATTAAAGAAAAGGCTGACGCATGCATTGAGCTACGCCTGCTAACTGACAGCTGTAAAGATGAACAATGAGACTCTCTCGCTTCATAACCTGGAAGAGAGACCTTTTCTGGAGCCTGGTTGATACCACGCTCATGCCTGCCGCCGCCAAATTGCATGTGTAAAAGCTGAATACAACCTCTTTATTAGGGCAGTAAATGGATGCTGTTTCACACAAGAGGCAGACAGATGTGCCTGCAACGTCAGAAAAAAAAAAGGACACAGGTGCTCATGTGCACGTAAACATCGGCTAAAATCAAACGCATCCATAATAAAACTGAGACCAAGATTAAATGGATCCATATTTTCTGTCTCTGAATTGCAGCCTTTACTCAAACGCAGCACAACATTGAATTCTGAACCATGCAGGGAGCAGATTTAAAATTCATGGAGTTTCCTCTTCTTTTTCTGTGCAAGTGCATTGTCAGGAGGCTCTCCCTCAAAGCACTCTGTGAAGCCAGGAAGTCAGGCCTAGAGCTGCTATCTACAAGTGTCTGCCCTTTCCTTCCTTTCTCCTCTCCCTCTCCTTGTCACTAGTTATCACTGTCAAAGTCCAGCTGCAGTGTTTACGCTGGGAGCTGTCACAGAGATGTGTCACCATGATGTGATGCTTCACACGCTTGGCGACAAAACCGCCAGCCTCTATTCACACATGTGGTACCAGTAAGACTTATAAACACACACACAGATTTGCACACAACCATCATCCACTACCTGTAGACACATTATTCCTCCCTCAGGACACCACAGAAATCAACTCAAGTTTATGTTTTTTCCTGCTTTCCAGGAACAGTTTTGACGGGGCAAAACAGAAAGAACCACAGTTTTAACAGCTACAGCAGATTGCTTCTGTCTGTCCGTACTTAGCGAAAACTTTGCTGCTCACTAATGACTCTTTGGCAGGCTTGCTAATAGCTTCTTGTAGTCTCAGCTTTGTCATAAGCTGTGGCCTGTGGCATTTCCACAAGCTTGCTTTATGTGCTATTTCTAGCAGCAGCAGAGAGACGATGACTGCGACCAAAAAGGTTCAGTGCAGACAGCTTATAATGAGACTTGCCATTAAGGCTAGTGTTAACATTCACATGTTCTTGTTACTTATAAAGTCACAATGTTTATTACATCCTGAGGACAGATACAACACTTTTTCATGTCTTCTGTCATGTTCTTCTCTTTTATTTTTGAGAAACAAACACGAACTTAAAATGGACTAATTTTGGTTTAAATTTGCACAACACAAGCTGTCATAGTGGATACATGCAGGTAACTAAAGTGAAATGTGTATATTTTTTCCAACAGATTCTCAGGGAAGCTTGTGATGTGTAAGACACCTGACTGTATGAACTATTAGCATGAGAGAGAAAACGTGTCAGAAGTTACAGAGTGCTGACGTCAGCTTGTTGGCTGCTTTTCTCTGTTTTACATTACAACCATGCAACGCAGATCTTTGTCTGTGAACATCTTGTGATAAATCTGGGTGTGTTTTTTTCTAAATCAGGCAAATATTTGACAACAGAAACAGGGAGATGTTCTAGTGACAAGGTTTATTTTACATTATGCAGCTCTCAGTGCTGACAGACTGAGATGCAGGTGATGGAGCAGCTTTAGTCATCCTCAAGATGTTGGGTGGCTTACAGAAACGTGAAACACCTCACAGCAATGCAGTGATATTGCTTCAAGTCCAGAAATATTTTCTCTAAAATGAAAGAAAATATATTGAAAAACATGTGAGCACTCTATAGGGTAAACCATTCCGGACATTTACTTAATTTTGGGAACTTTTCTGTGCTTTCTTATCACTTTTTTGTTTATTAAAGATCATAAGTCATCTGTTTATTAAGTTTTTTAAAATCAAGTATAAGCCATCTGAAAACTGGTCATTGGGTATGAAAGACATGTTATCTTTAAAAGAATAGCCAAACTTAGAAAAATTTACAAAAATCTATGCTACCATTCAAAAGTTTGGGGTCACTTAGAAATGTTCTTATTGTTGAAAGAAAAGCACTTTTTTTCAATGAAGATAACATTAAATTAAGCAAAAATACAGTCTAGACATTGTTAATGTGGTAAATGACTATTTTAGCTGGACACGGCTGATTTTTAATGAAATATCTATATAGAAGCCTATTTTCAGCAACCATAACTCCTGTGTTCTAATGTTACATTGTGTTAGCTAATGGTGTTGAAATGCTAATTGATGGTTAGAAAACCCTTCTGCAATTATGTTAGAACATGAATGAAAGTGTGAGTTTTCATGGAAAACATGAAATAGTCTGGGTGACCCCAAACTTTTGAATGGTAGAGTAAATTTGAAAATACAATATTACATAGAAATTATTTTATTCTACATGTATCATTTAAATATATGCTCACAACTTACAAAACAAATCAGGGACTTTTCGGTTTAAGAGGGGCTGACCTGTCGGCTGTGTTTACCCAGAGTTGAGTGAAGACTAGTATCAAAACAAATTCAAAATGTAAGTAGTCAAATATCTACAGTATGTAGAGCGATCATTTTCATTGTAGTATCGATGACACTTGTGGCCACTTGGGAAAGTCTTGTACAAACTGATTCCAGGTTTTTCAAATTAACAAATTCAACTTTTCACTTTTTAAAATGATCTATGACTTTGCTAATCTGCACCACACACATTTTTGAGTTTTCTCTACTTCTAGCCATGGTTGTGGTCTTTTCATAGAGGTGCAAGGTTTAATATTACACTGAAAAATGAGTCCACAGTGAGTAAAAATATGACAGGAGCAAAACACTGCTTGGGGTTCGAAGGGGTAAAGAATCTTAAAAAACAAATGAGAGAGAGATAAGAAAGTGATAAGTATTATCTTGAATTTGTGCCACTAACATAAACTGTCCATCGTATGTCAGTCAGCTTTTTCTATCCTAAGTTAGAAGAGCATTTATTTATTTTTAGGTATGACCCTGTGTGGGGAAAGACATATATTCACTCACCGGCTGCTTAAAAAAAAAACAACACACAGTCACGTACACTCAAACATGCACACAGGCAAACCTCAAAATGATCTGAGTGATTTGAAGCAATACTTTAGATGAATTGATGTGGTCGAGCCTGATGAGGATTTCATGTGTGCGTGTATAAACTCAGATAATGAGCCAGCTGTGAAACTATTACAATGACCAGATTCATAAACACACACACACACACACACACACGGGCACACAGTCTGCCAAAAGTTAAGTTATACCAGAGACGATATGTGCAATAAGGCACCATTAAATAAAGAATGCAGCTTTAAAAGAACATTAAAAGAATACCTTGTCTGTTGTATTTCAGTCCCACCATGTCATGTGTCAGACTGACGTCTGCGTATTTGTGTGTGATGTATGAGCAGTTGTCAGCTGTATGAACTCTGGAACCGTGGTTGTTGTCTGATAATGTCACACACTAAAATAATATCATAAATGTGTGAGCGTGTGTGTGTGTGTGTGTGTGTGTGCGCATGTGTGTGTGTGTGAAGCCGCTATTTTCAGTTGCAGCTCATTCCAGCCTCGTGTCTCTGAACTTGTTGGGTGTTCTCAGTGTGTGTGTGTGTGTGTGTGTGTGTGTGTGTGTGTGTGTGTGTGTGTGTGCACATATTTTCATCTGTTTCAGTTTGTGCATGCCCTCACTTATATTTCAGCAGACTGATATATATGTGCGCATGTGTGTGTGTGTCTATGTAGCATTGTACAACTGTGTTCTCAGTATGTGGCTCGGTGCCCACAGCGGCTCAACCCTGGAAAATGGGAATTATTTCTCTGCCTGCAGGTCTGCATCTAGTTAGCCGAGTGCAGAGCATCGACGTGAACATCAACCTCAAACCAAATAACCAAATAAAAACAACACCAGCCACCACGCCACCACAAGCCCTCTGTCTCCAGCCACACACACTTCACACGCCCCTTTAAAAATGTCAACTCGTTCAAAGGCAGATGCTAAAAAAAACAGTTAGTTTGGGGGTAAACAAGGGCATGTGGGGTGTGTGTGCATTCATTTCTCCAAAAAAATTATGTTTATACACGACTAATTTTCTGCCTGTATTATATTTCTTTTTGGACAGTGTGGAAATATTGGTAATGATTTCCCATGTTGGAAAAAAAGGTGACACTGGACACATCAGCTAAATGTTGTGTGACAATCTATTGTTTCCTTCAAGTCATCTCTGGCAAGACAACAGCTGATGAATTATGTTTCCAGCAGTGATTTGTGGTGGTTTTAAACAGTCACACATGAAAAATGTGATGACAAAACCAGTGTTACATCAGAAAATACCACAATATGTCATTGTGGACGGCAGATACAAACTGTATTTTATTGTTTAGTTTTTGAGGACCGGCTGACCTTTCCATAACTTTAACCAAAGAGTTCCTATTTCTTGAATCACACATGGGAGGATTCTAGACTTGTCAGCCCACCATCCAACCTGACCACCTCATTAACACTCCTCTGTGTTACAAGAACATGTTATTTAACGGAAAACAAAGTTGCCAGCAGACATTAATCAGGCTGCAAATGCACCTAAACGAAATTGGCAAAGCAAACAATAGCAGTATATAAACATCATTTGGAGAAGACGGGGTTGGCATTTGTATCTGTTGAGTCAGCCGTGGGGTTGCGTGTTTAGGATGTAGGAAACAAGGGTGTAGGAGGTCATAACCTCCTCACACACACACACACACACACACACACACACACACACACACACACACACACACACACACACACACACACACACACACACACACACACACACACACACACACACACACACACACACACACACACACACCCTTCCTAAAAGAAAGTCCCATGAGCCATCATGTAAGTATTCTGATATCACTTCCTTACCTAAATAAAGTTTATTAAGCGCCAGCGCACGCCAAGTTGCAATTATCACTCCATGGTGCAACTGTAACTCTGGAATACCCGTTCTTGCTTTCCAGACTTGTTGCTGGCAGGCGGTTCGTCCAAAAACAGGCTCATCAGTGAGTCAAGGGAAGACTCCCGTCACCCCCAGCCAGCTAGCAGTCACAAAAAATCACCACAAAGGGAAAGGAAAGTCTCAGATCCTATTTTCTTTAAACTGTTAATTATGGATGCTGTGCTTTGGCATCTGCTGTGTTTGTCCTAATAATGAATGCAGCCATGCGGTCATCTCTCACACCAACACTCCCTCTCCTGGCAGAGGGCGCCTGAGGTTTCTCCCTGGGTATCGTCATCCGGCCAACCCCAATCTCCAATGTCTGCCGTCACCGGGTTGACCACTGACCTGGGCGACGGCATGTGTGCGGGTGCCAGGTGGCCTGTTGTCATGCAGCACACGAAATGGTTGCAGGTCAAGGCTGTGTGTTGGTCTGTGTGTGTGTGTGTGTGTGTGTGTGTGTGTGTGTGTGTGTGTGTGTGTGTGTGTGTGTGTGTGTGTGTGTGTGTGTGTGTGAGGGCTGATTCATATTCACTTTTCCCATGGTGGTTTCCAGTGTCTCCCGCCCCTCCTCACCTCTCCTCCCTGCTGCCTACAGTGACTCACCGCGGTCTGTTAGCACTCACAGCCGCAGACCTGGGCTGCAAGGGTGGGGCAGGAGGTGGGGGGCGATGGGAGCCGGGGGTCACTGGGTGGGCAGTGGGTGTTTCCTCTTGTATGCCGGTCGGCTACGCATGGATAAACGTGTGCGTTCTGCGCTCTCTTTGCTAGATGTGGACGCTATGAGCGGCTGTAATGGCAGTTTTGGTCCACAGACACACACACACACACACACACACACACACACACACACACACACACACACGTACAGACAAAACAGCTGCTGGAACACTTTGAGGTGAAGCCATATTTGCAGAAATCACAGTGACAAGCAGCATTAACCCTAAATGTCAGCGTCAATTTCTCTAAGCGAAGTGCGCCACGTTACGTTCCCCTGGCCAACATTTGGCTTGGCTGGAACCTACAGGGAAGGAAACCCAACTCTGCTTTTTAAATGCACAACTTTTAATCATGTTACCCATCAAGCTTCATTTTATTGCACATTTTAGCAGGTTTTTGTTAGACATTCGAGAGTCTGCATGCTTTGCTCTTAATGTGCGTGATTTATCGGGGTTAATGTGACTGTACTTGATGTGACTGTGGGAATAACTCACATTTATGAGCCAGTTCCTATGATATAGTTGTCATCTGGTTTGGTTTACATGTCAGCGTGCCATCACATCATGTCCACACTATGGGAGCAAAATTTAAAAGAAACCTCTTTTGACATCCTGGTGCTTGAAACACACACAGATTCCCTTGTTTGTGTTCTTACTGTTCAAAAAGTCCACATAATGAAGCAAAAAATAAATATATGTTTATACCCTTCTGAGTGACATAGAGATGTGTGTTCTGATCTGATGTTCTTATTGGCAGCGTATCATTTTCTGAGTCTTCCAAAACTGTCACAGATGATTGTTAAAAGTGGGCAGTGGTGGTCTGGGTGGCACCAGCAGTGGGTTATTGTCTGGTGTGGGTGGTGGTGACAGAGGTCTGTGTAGCTGCTGGACACCATCATGCTGATGTAAGGGATATCATGTCTTTACCTCTTCATTTTTATGCCTCATGACAGGCAAGGATGAAGGCAAGATGTTTTTTGGTTGTTCATCTTTTTGTTTCATTTTTGTGAATGTAAAATCAGTTTAAAGTCTTGAGGAGATTTCTTCAGATTTGGCACAAACGCTGTCTTGGACTCAGCGATGAACTGATTAGATTTTGGTGGTCAAACCAAAAGGCAATGAAACTCAAAACTCAAGAAATCTACGCTAATTATGACAACATTTCACAGGAATGAAGGATCAAATGATGAATTGATGACATTTTACATCCAAAAGGTCAAAGGTCAACTTCACTGTGATCATTTCTGACCATTATTTTGGGCCATAACTCAGAAACATAATGGCACTTTGTAGGTGATAACAGGCTGACGTTTCTGTGCCCATCTTTGAACTTCATTTTGATCTTAACTACACACCTGGAAAGTTTCACGACTGTAATAGGTGTGACGCTATCGTGTTGACAAAATCCGTCTTAAAAAACAGCTGCCAAAGTGCTCAAAACTGCCTTTGAGGTAGTTCCTGCTACAGAAGGGGTTCCAGGACCACATTTTGTCACAGCCTCGAGTCCACAAGGTTACAAACCAATAGAATTAAACTGCATTCTTCATTATATTCTGAAAGGAATGTAATTTAATTTCAAAATGAGCATGATATGCCAGTGCCACAAAATCTCCATTATGAGGTAGGAGGGGGAGATCAAGGTATAAACCAGAGCCTGCACTTTCATATAGAGGTTCCTGTTCTTGTCCTGTGATGGATGACAGACCATCAGTGTTAGACTTAAGATTTGTTTTCTGTTCTTGTTTACTTTCATTTTTCATTTTTTTTCTGGTTCAGTTTAGATGGCAAAACTACATGGTTAGGACAGAATATGACATGTTCATGATATTTTTGAAGCTTGTCCTATATTTATTGGGTTATAAGGGTGACTTGGTCTTGCCCCATCTAATAAATAAAGCAATACAATAAATAGCAAAGACATTGGTTACAAAGGCAAATCCCACTTTTTCCTTTTTTTAAAAAAATGAAATTCAAGTAGTGCAAGTCCAGTGAATAGCTTGACATGGTACAAAGGTAAGTGCCAGAGGTTGAAAAAAAGGTAAGGTTAAACAAAACGGAAAAATAATCTACATTTCAGAATTATACAAAAAGTTTTTTTTTTTTGAGGGAAACAAAGAAACCTACAAGTGCTACACACTATGGAAGACTGGAAGAAGGTTTTATGGATGGATGAATTCAAATTTGAAATCTTTGGTTCGACACACAGGATTTTTGTACCCCGTCGAGTAGGAGAAAGGATGGTTCCTCAGTGTGTGACATCAACTGTCAAACATGGAGGAGGAAGTGTGATGGTCTGGGGCTGTTAAATTTCATTGGTTTATTTGTTTGATGCTTTCATTTTAGAGTACAATGAGTCATTTACATGCATAATTTCCCCCCCAAAAAACTCCAAAAACTGGAAGAATTGGGGTGCTCTAAAACTTAACCGGTCGTGTATTTGTGATAATCTTTTTTTACAAACAAACATAATACGACAAACAAGTTTTCTCCCAGTATAATGCACAGTCATGTCATTTTCTGAAGACTGAGCTGTTTGTCATAATGGTTAAAAAAAAAAGTGAGGCAAAAATGTAGACATCTAAAAAGTGCAGTGATTTAGAGTTATTCCATGTTAATATTCATGCACATATATAGACATGAATGCATACACACACACACACACACACACACACACACACACACACACACACGCAACATATAAACAGACATGCCCATACACACCGTAAATTGTATACACATACTTAAATCTACACACATACAGTATGTGATCACAGTGACTCAATTAACACATTCAAAATGCCATTTAGCACTACCAGCCTACACACAGGGGAACAGCATCCTCACACACACACACACACACACACACAGACAGCATGAGTTACACATACACATATTTCACACTGAGTGCATATTTTTGGCTCCACATTGCTGAAACAAGCTGTATATACTCTGACAGATGACACAGTAACAAGTGTGTGTGTGTGTGTGTGTATGTGCGTATGTGTGAGGTTGTCAGAATGTCTTTTGTTAACAAACAGCCATAAGGGACACACACATGCAGTGACTTAGAGGAGAAACTATTACCACCATCGGGGCACACAGACTCTCCGCAGCAGGGTGGCTACAGAAAAAATGCGTAAATGAAACCAGATTCAGTCCCTGACAGAGATAAAATGCAGCATGGGAAATTTTATACTTTATTCATAGCGCATTTAATTTCCACAGCAACATGCAGGTTAACATCAATCCACACACTCATTATCCCACCCACACTTGTCAAGCTACACCAGTGTCTTGTGTTTATTTTAGTTCCGAGACACAGCAGGTGTATATTTAAGCTGACTTAAATTCTGCCAATCAATGCCTTATTTACAAAGAACTTTTCCAACAAAAAATGCGGCAAAATGGGATTTACTGTTCAACAACGGCAGGTGAAGATGTAAGAGAGAGAAAAAAGGCTTGAAACAAAGAAAAGTAAATTAAAAGCAGATGCGTTGAATCGTCAAGCAGGCGTCGCCCTTCAGAACAAGATCCAAAACAATTCAAAGTAATCAAAAATACACATGCACTTCAACTATGAGCATATGCGAAAGTGTTTTTTCATTTTAGTTCAGCTATACTTATTATTTATTTTCGAATACTTTTGCCAACTTACTGAGAGACAATTTGAAGTTTCAAAAATAAAGCCAAAATATTTTGAGCAAACCATTTTTTTCTCTTTAATTCTTGATGTTTTCAGCTTTTGTTCTTAAAATATTGACTTTTTCTTCATTGGATTGTAACTTTTTATGTCAAAATATTTTGACTTTCTTTTTGACATCACTGGTGCTCCATTTATTAGTCCGCCAAGGAACGCAGCAGAGTTATGTGACGATCGGCGTTGGTTTGTCTGTCTGTCTGTTCGCAGCATTACTCAAAAACAAACGGATTTGGATGAAATTTTCAGAGAAGGTCAGAAATGACACAAGGACCAAGTGATTAGATTTTGGCAGTGATGCGGCTTATAGTCTGGATCCACAGATTGGCTAAAGATTTCTGTATCATTGCGAGATAACAGCACAGCATCACTATAACTATGACAACAATTGAACATAACATCAGCTGAGTGCTGACGATCACATGATTGCAATCCTACTACAAATTGACTGCTGTGGACTTATCAGGACTTATACGTTGGAAATGATACAAGGAGCAATTCATTAAATTGTGGCGGTGTTTCTGAGTCCCATCAATTCCCGCTGCCCGCTACATATTTAGGTCATGCAACTCGGTATCCGTACATAACGTACACATGCATAACACACACCTGTGCTCAGTGCAAGGTCATTTTTTTGTGGGTACATCTATATTAAATGGCCACATTCTATGTTGCCGTGATTTCTAATCATCAATAACTAATAAACAAAAGCTGCATTTCAGAAAAAATAAATGCTGCATTTCTGACAATGCCACATGGGGGAATGACCAGCCTTGGTGGAGCACTGCTCTCTCGGAGTGCTTTCCTAGTTTAATTAGATCCAGTCAGGCAAAGTTCATTTAACCAACTTTGCTTCACAGTCTAGACTTTGTCATCTGATGCACCTATAACTAAGAATATGAGAACTGGAATCTCCAAATGTTAAAAAAAAAAAAAAAAAAAAAAAAAAAAAAATTAACTACAGTCCACGCATGGACGACGGTGTCAGGAGAGTCGGCACACACTTTTTGTATTTGCACTGTCAGTCAGCTGAAGTCTGGAGAGACACAATAAGCTGCCACAATAAACTGACAACCGGCAACACACATCCGTTTGTTGTGTGTCAGGTTTGTGTTTGACATGTGTTCTCCGCTGCCCAAGGTCGAACAAGCCGTGCGTACGCTGCTTTGTGTGTCAGACAAACTGTTCATGGCGACAAGGCCATCGTGAGGAAACTGGTACACTAATGACATGTGACAAGGGTGTACAGAGTTGACCTAGTCGCAAACTTTCTCCCCCTTTTCTCTCTTTTTCACATCATTTTCTCTGTCTGTCTCTGAGCTTAGTTGACAGCAGTTGTGTGGAGGGAAACCCCTCCAGTATTGTTTTTCCATGTCACTGTGAAGCGCTGTCATCCAGCCGCGGTCACTCTTGCCAATAGTCATCAGCCATGATTCCTTTAACATGCTTTTTGTTAGCCGGGATTCTGCACATTACCCCGGCAATGTGAATCTAATGAACGACTGGTGCCACAGATTTTGAAGCGAGCTATGCGGCTCTTGGTCCGATTTGAAATGAGCTAATTAACGGTATATTCTAAGCAGAGGAATGTAAGTACGGATTAGGAGAAAAGGGCAGGACGAGTGTGTGTGCGGGAGGGCGCTGTGTGCAGAAGAGCTGAGTGGGTGAAATGCAGGAGAAAGTAGGAGGATGCAAAGTGAACAGAGGGGGTCAAACAGAGGGTGATGGAGAGTGTGTGTGAGTGTTTGTGTGCGTCTTAGTGGGGAGAAAGGGCATGATAATTAGCCTGTTAATCATCTGGTTCGAATCACTGAAGGAGCCCCAAATGCCTTCAGGTTAGACACATCTGTATGTGTGAGTGTGTGTCCAGGTATGCTGAGTACCGCTGCACAGTTGGTGACCCCATAAAAATCTGCCTGCAGGAGAACAGTTCTCCAGAGCCGTAACTCAGTGTCTCAACCAACCTTCACAGACATCCTGACACAGCGCTGATCTAAGCTGCAACAGCAGACAGGAGATTCATGTCCGTCCATAGTTCACAAAGCAATGACCCACAAACTCCATAAAACTTCTCGCGAGGGCTGCTAAACAAGCCGAGTGGCTGTCACAGAAGAGCTCTGGGTTCACCGTCATTTCAGTCACAGCTGCAGCACAGTGTCACCTTGCAGCTCGTTCCTGAAAGTGCACCGATATCCAGTTGCAACTTCTTTTTTACTAACTGTCTGAACAACTGGTCTGATTCTCTTTGTTTACAAGTCTCCACCTCTCTCACTGTGATTTATTTAATGCAAGATAATGACTTCTTTTTTTTACCTCATCTGTACCCCAGCTGAAAACAACTACAGTGCCGTGAAAATGTATTTGCCTCTTTTTTCAAATTTTTTTTTTGTTGCATATTTTCCCCACTTTAACATTTAAAATCATCAAATAAATGCAAATATCAGATAAAGATAACCCAAGTAAACGCAAAATGTAGTTTTTAAATGATAATTTTACTTATTAAGGAAAAAAAAATATTCAAAGCTACCCTGGCCCTGTGAGAAAAAACAATTGCCCCCTAAACCTAATAACTGGTTGGGCCACCCTCAGCAGCAACAACTAAAATCAAGCATTTTCCATAACTGGCAATGAGTCTTTCACATCAGTCTTTCACATCTCTGTGGAGATATTTTGGCCCACTCTTCTTTGCAGAATTGTTTTGAATCAGCAACACTGGAGGGGTTTTCAAGCACGAACGGCATTTTAAGGTCATGCCACAGCAATTCAATCGGATTCAAGTCCGGACTTTGACTAGGCCACTCCAAAACCTTCATTCTGGCATTTTTTTGCCATTCAGAAGTCAACTTGCTGTCCAGAACCCAAGTGCGCTTCAGCTTGAGGTCACAAACTGATGGCCGATCATTCCCCTTCAGGATTTTCTTGTAGAGAGCAGAATTCATGGTTCCACCAATCAGAGCAAGTCGTCCAGGTCCTGAAGCAGAAAAGTAGCCCCAGACCATCACACTACCACCACGTTTGACTGTTGCTATGATCTTCTTTTTCTGAAATGCTGTGTAATTTTTACGCCGGATGTAATGAGACACACACCTTCCTAAAAGTTCAACTTTGGTCTCGTCAGTCCATAGAATATTCTCCCAGAAGTCTTAGGGATCATTTAGATGGTTGTTTGCAAAAGTCAATGAGCCTTTATGTTCTTTTTGGTCAACTGTGTTTTTTTCCGTGGAACTTTGCCATGGATGCCGTTTTTGCCAAGTCTCTTCTTTATTGTTGAGTCATAAATACTGACGTTAACTGAGGTAAGGGAGTCCTGCAGTTCTTTAGATGTTGTCTTGGGTTCTTTTGTGACCTCCTGGATGAGTCGTCGCTGTGCTCTTGGTGTAATTTTGGTGGTAAAGGTTCACCACTGTTCCATGTTTACTCCATTTGTGGATAATGGCTCTCACTGTGGTTCACTGGAGTCCTAAAGCTTTAGAAATGGCTTTGTAACCCTTACCAGACTGATAGATGTCAGTTACTTTATTTCTCATCCATTCTTGAAGTTCTTTGGATTGTGGCGTTTTGTTGCAGCTTTTTGAGACCTTTTGGCCGACTTCATTTTATTAGACAGGTTCTATTTAAGTGATTTCTTGATTGAACAGGTCTGGAGGTAATCAGGCTTGTGGAAAGTGAAATTGAATTTGCTTTCCAAAATATGTGATTAGCCACAGTTAAAGCCACAGTTAATTCATGATTTAACAAGGGGGGCAATTATTTTTTCATATAGGTTGAGATAGGTTTGGCTAGCTTTTCACCCTTAAAGCATTAAATCATCATTTTAAAACTGCATTTTGTGTTTACTTTGGTTATCTTTATCTAATATTTAAATTTGTTTGATGGTCTTTAACACTTAAGTAGGGGGAATAGTCAAAAAAATAACAATTCGAGAAGGGGGCAAATAGTTTTTCATGGCACTGTATGTTCACTATGTAGACACAAATGTTTTCAGATATCCACCAGCATTTACTATGTGCATCAGCACCTTTACAAAATATGAGAAACTGCTGCAGATACTCTTGTGACTTAAAAAAACAATATTCATATTTCTGCTTGCATTAATTTATTGCATATAAGGTGAAACTTGTTGATCCCATGACAGAAACAGTTACCTGCAGAGCAACATCACAGAATGAATCTGTAAGACCAGGATTTGCAATCATTTTTAACTTTCTGAGTGAATATTTTTCATGGAAATATTGGAATGCACAGCCACTGTGCTTAACTCGTGTGTATGATGACTTTGTCAGACAACGTTGCAGTTATTAAATCTGTATTTTACTGGAGCAGAGCGGCAGCTTGGCAATGGCTCTGCAGTGACTGCCGGTTAACATGTAGTCTCACTGAGCTGTGCTTCAGTCACTGTTTCGTATTCATATCATCGACTGACAAAAGAAATAGAAAAATGTGTAAATGAGAACGGCTTTAAAGGCAATGCAGCTACTACAATACTGTACACGTGAGCACAGAGGGCAAAAGAGAAGAAAGCTGATGGAAGCACTGGCAGGTTAAGTTGTACTAAAGCACAATGGGGGTTAATTTCCTCAGATGCTGGGAGTGCATAAAGACTCTTGTGTTCACTCTTGCAGCCAATAGCAACATTTGGGTTTTTTTGATCACAGCTGAGACACTTTAAAGTTAGCAGCAGCAGCTCTAGAAAGTAAAAAAAAAAAAAAAAACAAAACCTGATCACTCTGTACAAAGTTCAAGCTGAACGAGTATTGTTTCCTTCCTTGGTGTGCAGCAAAATACTTATCACTGACTTGTGATCCTGGGAGGCTACCTCGTTGTTGAGGGGCTTCGAGGGATAAAGGAAGCATCTTCATAACAGCTTTTACTTTTACATCACCAGGCAAATAACAACCAAAACCAATAAAAACAACCAATCAAAATGGATTTGCACCATATGGGACCTTTAATCTTTCTTTTTTTATTAAGATCAGTTCTCCAAAAGTCTGTAGAGTTTAGCAGCAGAGGGAATGTTATGCTTTTCTTCCTGCTAATATGCACCGTTCTGGGCAGTCACAAAATAGGGACTGTTGGCAAGCTGTGAACATTAATTAAAACGACTGAGGCCAGAGAGTATCTGTTACTACAGCGATCAGAAATAAGCTGCTAATGTGTTTTCAGTGTGCTTGTAAAAGACCACAAAATATTTTTGAGATTGAAAGGTCATTCTCGACCTTGGAATCAGCACTTGACAAAATTCTCTCACCACGATGTCCATGCTATAGCTGTTCTGGAGCTCTCGATCATATTTCACCATTTTCCTCCACAGAGGAAGTTGCCGACCTTAAAGCTGGACTCGCACTGCAGGAGTTGTGAGCTGATTTACCATCATTTCAGCCCTCCTGACAGTCAGAGGAGGAATTTGGTCAGGGTCAATGGTTTATTATTATTTGTTAATGTGAGGGGTTTATGGATCCAGTCAACTGTTTGCAGACTCGTCTGGGCCACCCAGATAATGTCAAACATGTTTTTATGTTAACAAGTGAAAACTGGGATGATTATCATGTTACTGCTTAGAGCAGCAGACACTGTTGTCAGCAACAGTGTAGTCCTTGAGGCTAATGCTAGTTTTAGATATTTAAAAGTGATTAAAGTTAACATTTCAAACCTGGTTCTCGCTCAACATTTTTTTCAACCATGTTCTCATCCACACTCAGCACCAAGCTTCTATAAATATCCCGTGGTGTGTGATATGCTACTATTTTCAAATCTTGTAGTGCGTATATGTATGACTACACAGTAAAAAAAACAAACAAAAAACCCCCCAGAAAATCTGGCAGAACGGTGCCAGAAAAAAATGTACTAAAAATCTGATAAATACTGTACCAGTCAAAAATTGTAAAAACTTATAACAGCAATTATCTGTAAAATAATTATATTTTTTAGTTAGTTTAAATACAGTCTAACGATATAATTGTACAGCCACACATTGTAAAAAAAAAAAAAAATATATATATATATATATTATTTGTAAAAATACATATAGTTCATGTGGACATTATCTACAGTTTTGGTTTGTTTTTTAAACAGTCAGTGTGTAAACTAATACTTTTTTCTGTGATTTCATTAGATTTTAGCTGCATTTTAACATATAAACAAAAAAAATGTAAAACAAAAGTTTAACAATGATTTTTTATTTTTCAGTCCTTCATATACATACTTTTTATTTCAAATAACGACAAATATCTGTAAAATAATGTGTTTTTTTTTAGATTCCAATAACTGTAAAATACTGCACATTTACAAATTTGTAAATGGATCAAATTGTTAAAAAAAAAAAAAGGAAAAATACTGATTCTGATGTGGACATTATGTACAGTTTTGGTCTGTTTTTAAACAGTCAGTGTGTAAACTAATACTTTTTTTCTGTGATTTCATTAGATTTTAGCTGCATTTTAACATATAAACATAAAAATGTAAAACAAAAATTTACAAATTATTTGTCATTGTTCAGTCCTTAATATACATACTTTGTATTTCAAATAATGGAAAATAGCTGCAAAATAATGAGATTTTAAAAAATAGATTTCAACATGTAAAATTGTGCATGTTTACGGTCAAATTTGGAAAAGATCAAATTGAAAAAAAAATGGAAAAATACTGATTTCAGATGTAGACATTGTTTAGTTTTGGCCTGTTTTTCAGCAGTCTGTGTGTAAATTCATACTTTCTCTGTGATTTCATTAGATTTTAGCTGCATTTTAACAAACAAAAAATGTAAAGCAAAAGTTTAAAAATGATTTGTCATTTTTTAAATCCTTAATATACATACTTTTATTTTTTCAAATAATGTAAAATATCTGCAAAATAATGAGATTTTTTAAAAATTGCAATACTTGTAAAATAATGCACGTTTACAGTCAAAGTTGTAAAAGGTCAAAATGAAAAAAAATTTGAAAAAACACTGATTTCTGATGAGGACATTGTTTATAGTTTTGGCCTGTTTTTTAGCATTGACATGTAAATAAATACATTTTGTAATTTTTTTATCCGTAATTTACAAAACAGGGAAAATCTGTCAGATAACTACGTTATTTTAATGAAATTACAGCTTAAAACCCCCCAAATTCCTGAGGAGAATATCAATAAAGTTTCTCCTTATATGTGTGATGCAATCTGATTTCAAAATCTGTTGTGTAAGCCCGGTCTTAGGCAGCTCCAGATCAATATCCAAAGTCAGCTGACCCAAACAGTTTGCTGCCTGTTAAAAGTTGCATCACACTGTAGAAGCTGCAGCTGAAGGAAATTACCAGTGTTTTTGCGCTGACTTTGCTGAACGCTAGCGGTGCAGGACACATGAGACCCGCAGGTCGGCCTCAGACGTCCAACAGCTTCATCGGGTGTGTCAGTGTGGTTAGAAAGAGGTGAGCTACTTCCATCATTCACCCTGACACGCTCCACCACAGCCCTCCTGCCCCTCAGTAACAGTAGCTCTACCATTAGCAGCTGTAATGCTCTGACCAACATGCATTTCTGTCTTCCACATCTGGCGCTGCCTCGGGACATGTGCTGAGGTCTGCTGGTGCTGGCAGGCCTCTTTGACTGGTCACTGGTGTTCGTAGAGGCGTGTGCGTATGAGTGTGTTTGATCGCTGGAATGTGTGTGTGCGTTGCTCACCTTGCTGTAGGCGAGGCATTACAGTGAGAGTTGAAGGGTCCTGCTGTGAGGTCACACGCCCACACACTCGCTCAGCTCCTCCTCGAGGAATCTTGAGGTCAGCAGCAGAGTTTCCCTGTTTTGTCGACTGTGAGGAAACAGGAGGATTAGACCCGGGGAGACATTGCAAAGACTTGACGTAGGACTGGGAATTCTGGAATGACCCTTCTCTTGTAGGTTCTTGAAGATGTTTCACCTTCATCCATGAGGCGTCTTCAGTTCTAACTGACTAACTTTGACAAGTGGTGGGGGAAAGGAGAAGGTTTGCGACACCACTTATCAAACACCTATAATAAAGTGATAATGTCTCTCCCCAGAAAGTTTCGCCATCGTTAACATCTTGAGTCACTCCTGACTTGGCGGATTCACATCCTTTGTTGTGTACACTAGCAGCCCACCACCATGATTGCTGTCGTTGTTAGTGGACCTTCTGGCTTCACAACAATTCACACCTGGAGGCTGTGAGTCCTGGGTCATTAATGGACCATTAGCCATGTGACCTGGAGTGACTATATATTCTGTAACTCCCCATCAGTCAGTCAAGACTGAAGAAGCCTCTTGGATGAAAGTAAAATATCTTCAACAACTTACAAAAGATGATTGATTTTTACTGACACTCCTATGAGAATCATTTCTAGTTTAGTTACTCTGCTGTTACCTTCACATGGCAATTTTTTTTCACAGTGTAGCACCTAATGACTGCCCCATTAAGGCCTCAGACTAACATATATCAGACACAGGCTAAAGCCGGGAAGGTCTGCAGGGATGGGTGAGTTAGTGGTGACTAAAAGTCAAAGTGGGGACCAAAGTTAAATGGCATCAAGTCATTGCCAACCACAGAATTGATAGTGTAATAATAAACACTGTTGCTGACTTGGATGTGCCCCAAATGCAGCCATTTTTGAGCTAAAAACGGTTCTTCTGTCCACCACTTATAGGTAATCTGTGTTTGTATAAAGTCTGGTCTAAACAGCCTGTTCTTTTATTGAACTTGTCTACATTTTTATCCACTTAATTTTGTTAATTTTTCCAATTAATTTCTTTTCTATTTGGTGGCACAAGTTGTCTCTTACATGCTCTTATTTTTCTAATCTCGTCTTTTTTTAAAACTAGTCGGGTGTGATTATTCTATAAATCTGTGTGCAGTTCATTTAACTTGTCCATACTGTTTTTAATGAATTAAATAAAATAATTTCTTTGTATTTTTATCTTTTTTAAAATTTGCCTGTAAAGCACTTTGAATAACATCTGCGTATGATAAGATGCTATATAAAAAAGACTTGCTTGCAGTCCAATCATGGTTTTCTTATGAGAGTGTGACAAGGTCCACATGCCAAATATCAACTCTGCACATGAAAATTAACATAATCTATTCCATGTCAACTGAATGGCTCAGACATCTCTGTGAGTGTCCTCTAAAGTGTATAGACAGATGATGACAGATATGATAAATATGATAAACTGAAGGATTACGATGCTAAATGGCCATAAATGACTCTCTATGCCAAAAGAGTACAAAAGGAAAACAGAAAGGTGACAAAAAGAAATTGTGGGACTGTAGAAGTACACGGTACACGGTATGATCAACAGTTTGGCGTACAGGTGCAGCAGTTAAACACAAAACCTCACTCACGTCACTTTTGCCAATAAAACTGAACGCAACAACATTCATCCCTTAAAGGAGAGACTGTCCAAAAGCATACTTTCTTATCTCTGTCTCTTTACTGACAGGTTTTTCGCTTTGCTTTTGAGTGTGGCCATTCAAAACGGATTTTCTTTTACACTTTGCCAAACCACACTTTGCCCAAACTCACTTGTTTCGTGTATATCCTGTCCAACAAATGCAAGATAGCCTCTTTTTTGTTTCCTCTGTCCCACCTCTCTCTCTTGTCTCTGGATCTGTTTTCCCCATCACTCCCTGTCCTGCAGGAATCTGACGAGGATATTATTAATGCGATAAAGACTTTTTGCTTCCTCCTCCTCTGGCCTGTAATAAAAAACTCTTTGTAAACACAGCAGAGTGGTCCAGATCAGACACTGCACAGATCCCTGTCTTGTTCCCTGATTAACATCTCTGGCTCATACTGTGTGGTGGAAACCTAAAGCCCAGCAGTGTTTGCTAAGAAACACATGGATGAATGATTAGCTCAAAGGTTCTTTGGAGTGGATTTCTGAAAAATACAGGTCTGCAGCTGTGCACAGACACACACAAGAACACACACACCTATGTATGATTGCCAGATACATAAAAATAAAAGACTTAGTCACCTTCTACGGGTCTGAGGACCATATGTGACACCAGCAGTGGTCTTCTGTGTATAAACTAGACATGAGAGCAGTCTGATGCAATTCCAGTTAGACATACCTTCACAGTCTGGATCAAAGACTGTCTATTTACCCCGCTGGGTTACAGAAAGTCAACAGACCTGATAATAATGTTTAAAATGATTGTGGTTTATTTTCCCATTTTTCTCTTCACTATTCACTGTTTTGGCAGGATTTTCTTCCTGCACCTGGCAAAATTATGTCCTCAGAGCTCGGTTCTAAAAGATGTGACTGGTGATATTGTGGATGATTTAGGAACGGGATCAGTGTGTGTGTGTGTACAGTAGAAGCACTTTGCTATGAAGAACCGACATTCCTAAGTGACACAGTTCCCACAACTTCGCCTAAAGAACCAAGTGTCACATCCTTTCTGCCCTTCTAAGGACAACTCCTCGCTCACTGGTGAACTGCTGCAGACGTGTAAAAGTAGAACTTAGAACAATAAAGACAAACTTTCTGGAACAAAGAAATCTTTGAGGCGACAGAAGTTTGTTCTTTCTTCTTGAAATTTAGAGAAGGAAATGTTTGGGTCATGTCAAGGTCTAAAGGTTTGGATTTTTTTTCAACTTAATGATTCTTCACACAAAGAGCACCTGATAATGAGAATAATCATAAGTCAAGAAGAGAGAATGGCCTGTTTTATTAAAATCTCTAAATCATGAGTATAAAAATGTAAAGAAATTCAACTGATACTTAAATTCCACTTGAAATCTATATTTTTGCTATCAAATGTAGATTTAGGAGGCTACAAGTGATCAACAAAATTGCCACAAAATACAAGAAAATTTAGACATTTTCTAGCAGTAGCTGCTATATACAGTAGAGAAAGTCACATATAATACATGAGGTCAGAGTTTTCTTAGGAAAACATGGTGGATTAATGTGTTTCTTTTTTATGTTATTGCTGAGAACTGACATTCTTTTATTTACAGACATTAGTATATCTGCAAATAAGCTTCAATCCACATCACAGAAATAAAACAGGTGAATTAAAATACAGTTAGAATAGAACAGTAAAAAGTAATGCTGGTAATTAAACTGAGGTGATAAGTAACATGGAGAATATGCAGAAACATGAAGAAATATTTTTGTTTTTTTTTATTTTTTAGGGATTTTTGGGGGGGTGTTGAGGTGAGGTAGAGAGAAGATGGGATGAGGTTGAAGAGGTGAGGAAGGTGTTTTTTGGATGATGGAAGGAGGATGAAGAGGTGACGATGAGATGGAGGCAGGAAGGATGAGAGTTGAAGGAGGGAGAAAAAGGGGGAGTGGAGGGTGAGGAAGGGGTGAGTCAGAGGAAGCTCATGAGCCTCGTCCACCTCAGGACTTCCTGAACAGCCAGCTCCAGCAGCCCACCTTCTTCCTCTTCTTCGTTTGTTCATTTTCTTGCTGCTTCACTGCCAGGTCTTGAATTTCTTCCTGTGGGTTCATCTTGTCTTCTTGCAGCTCTTTATTTCTGTCTTCTGTTTCTGTTTTCTGCTGCTTCAGTTCTTGGTTCTCGCTCTGCAGATTCTCATACTTCACCTCCATTTCTGTCTTTTCTTGCTTCAATTCTTTTTTGTTGTCCTGGAGTCTTTTATTCTCTTCTTCTAGTTTTTTCTTTTCTTTCTCCAGTTCGTCAATCTTTCCCTGGATTTCTATATTTTTTCGCTCCAGGATCTCGCTCTTGTCCTCCATCTCTAGTTTTGTCTTCATGTCTTTACTTGCTTTTTTCTTCTCCTCTTTCATCTTCAGATAAGCCTCCTTCATTTTCTCTTTCACCTCGTCCAGTTCTTTCTGTTTCTCGTCCAGAATCTTCCTCTGTTGCTCCACTTCTGACTTCTCCTTGTTGACTTCAACATTCTGAGCTTCTAGAACTTTCCGAATCTCTTCAAGTTCTTTCTTCTCAGCTTGAAGCTCTTTTTTCATCTCCTCTGATGCATTATTTTCATTCTGCAGCTGTTTTCTGTCCTGCTCGAGCTCCTCCTCGTCGTCTTGCAGCTCGTAGGTCTTCTGCTCGAGCTGTTCCATCTTTCTCTTCACTTTTTTTTTCAGCTCGAGAAGTGAGTTCTTCTCCTTTTGCAGATCTTTACTCTGCTGCGCGAGTTCTCTCTTATTTGTCTGGACTTCTTTTTTCTGCTTGTCCAGACACATCTTTCCTTCTTGAAACCCTTTGTCCTTCTGCTCAACTATTATCCGGTTTATCAGGACTTCTTTTTTCTGTTTTTCAAGTAAGAGCTTTTCGTCGTGCAGATCTTTGCTTTTCTGCTCAAGCTCTTTCTGGTTTGTCTGGAGTTCTTTCTGGTGTTTCTCCAGAAAGATCTTTTCCTCATGCAGTTCTTTTGTCTTCTGCTCGAGCTCTTTCTTGGCTTTCTGAACTGCTTTTCTTTCCTCATCAAGTGCCTTTTTCTGGTCTTGCAGCTCTTTGTTGTCCTCCAGAGATTTGTCTCCATCTCTCTGCAGGTTCTTGGCAGTTTTGAGAGCAGCAGAGAGACTCTGGTTCTCCTTTTTAAGATTCAATATCTCTCTGTCTTTAAGTTCCAGCTGCTCTTGCATTTCATCGACATCGTCCATGTAGTCTCCCCAATTCATGGACGATGTTTTCATGTTCTCGATGGAGACCTCAAAGTCCTGTTGTTCTTTGGACTCGATGGTGTTCTCAGCCAGTTCTTCGGCCTCCTTGCGCTCTTTTAGCTGCATTTCCAGGACTGAGATTCTCTCCTCATTCTGCTGGCGTTCGTCCTGTAGCTCCTTCTCTTTCTCCTGCAGAATCTCCTGCAGGTGCTCGATCCTGGCCTTAGAGCTCAGCATCTTGCAGGAGTACTGCTGGTTCTCAGCGATGAGCTCCTTGATTCGAAGGCTCATGTTGTGGTTGTGCTCTCTCATGTAGTCGGCTTCTTCCTGAGAGGCACCACGAGAGCTTTGGGGCCTGGCGGGGTTGTCATGTTGATGGTTCGGCCCACGGTAAGTAGTGCCTCCTCTGCGCTTGGGATTGTACCTGTTGGCCATGGTACCAGAAAAGTTCAACAGTGGTGTTGAAGAGAAAGAAAATGTGACAACTGCAGTAGTTGTAGGTGGTTGCAGAAGTTGTGGCTTCTTCAAGAACACTGAAGTTCTGGAAGACGGTCGAATGTTTTGCTAGTTTGGTGAGTTTGGTTAATTCCTCGCTCTGGTTTCTTCGCTGGTTTGCTCGCTGTCGTTGACTCTAGACGGAACTGAGTGGTTCTAACAATTCACTGTTCGATCCTATATTTCTAAACCCAGCTGATGTCACACATAATGTCACACATGATGTCACAGTGGGACATTACAAAGCAGAGAGTTCTAGAATCCTCCATTGCGGAACCCGGAAACAAAATATGTAAAAAAATACACCTACAGATCAGCTAGTAAGGTGAAAACCGTTATGCATTGAGGTACAGTATCAAAATAAAAGTTCTAGAATGTTACAAGGGACTCTGAAATATGCTGGCTTTTCAAAATAAAAACACTACCTCATGACTTCCCCCTGTGCTAAACTGTCAAAACAAAATCTCCCTGATGTTCAAAGGAGCTTACAGAACAGAACTTCTGCCTCTTTTTCACACACATAATGGACAAATCTGTATTATTGGGTTCACTTTCAAAATAAGAGCTCATACCCACTAACAGAGGTTAGCGAGCGGCTCTATTGTTATCTAAATTTAACTTTTTTTTTAAAAGTCTCAGTTTCAAAGCTAAGGAAAAAAACACTGATTCTGTGAAGTATACCACACTTTCAAAGTAAAGTCTCAGAGACATTAAAAGAAACTGATCAAGGGTTTGTGAAATTTGATGGCTTTTCAAAATAAAATGTATTTCTTTAAATTCATACATGGTGTGTAATTTAAGCAAGACATATCAGCTGGCAGAAGTGGCATAGGCACATTCAACATTTTACAGTTTTATGATTTAAAGCCAAAACATAATTTTCGAAAGTTGTTTCTTATATCTTATAAGATTAGATAAAACTTTATTAATACCAAAGGAAATTCTTGTGTTGCAGTCTGTATTTCTTGTACTGCATGTCTCTGGCTAGATATCAATAAAGTTATCAAAAAAGTTATCTATCTATTGGTATTCATATTATGTGCAATAATCATGCGTAGAACAGGTCTCTAACCACAAAACTTCTGGTCCATATTTGCTCTTTTGTATATTTCAGCTGCAAATGTATTTTTTAGTTTGTGTTTAATATTGCCTTATATAGTTTATTTTTTAATGCTGTTAATATGGAGAATGTTAAACTGATTTTCAGTGTTTTTGTAACAGTGACAATAAAGACCTATCTTATCTTATCTGTTAAGATCTGTTTGCATCTTTAGTGTTTACAGCCGTATGTCTACACTGGAGATAAAAAGAAATTCAAGGTCCTTTTCCCACCATTCAATTAAATGGATGGTTCTAAAATCCAATCCTGCACTCCGTCTAAAGATACATTTATTGGTGCAATGTTTTGGTGCTAAATCTTCATCAGGCAAGAAATAAAATCTAATATGCAGATTTAAATAAACTTTACAAGTTGCAAACACTATTTGAAAAGCTGGGCTGGCATAATAAGGTTGCATTAATTTAATATTGTGTCTAAGTTAAACTAAAATTTCTGCATTGAGTTTGATTTTAAAATGAAATTCAAGTTAAAGTAACTTTAATCATCCAAGAGGGAACACTAATTGTCAGGAAGTCACAAGGCCCTTTTCTGTCCAGTCCTTTACCAAATAAGTCCAGCCCACCCACTTACGGAGCTTTATAACCAAGGCAGTTCATTCATTCTGCTTGATCCACGATCAACACATCATTGCTGTCACCAGCCTCTAAATATCTGCTCTTCGGAGATTCCTCATGCAGGTTATACAACTCATTGTTTGGAGATTTGCTCTTACCTGTTGACTGTGATCTTGTCCGGTGGTCTAAAACTGGAGCGTCAATCCCTTTCATCCTCCTCAGGCAATTTTAAAATCCAGTAAGAGCTTTTATCAGTCAAATCCAACCTCCGAGTAGCGTAAATCCTCAAGAACTTTTGATTCGTTTCAGCTACTTCAGTTCATAACTTGTAATCCACATCAGTAAACTACCGGTGTCCCAGCTCCGCCCATCCCGTCGGTCCACCGGCACCAGCTCCTCTGGGAATCAGTAGTCATTTACTGGATGTAACCGCCTTAATCCAACTCGAGAAGTCCTGGCACCCAACTTCCTCTCGTCGTGTCTCATCCGTCTGTGGTTTCATCCTGGTGTCCATCAGTCCCTCCTCTAAACACCATGAACTTCAGTTAAAACCCCGAAATCCAAGTTTCCTCAGCAACTGTTACCTGCCGTACAGCTTCCGGGTTCACGTCCGCAGTCTCCGCCCACTATAGTGACGTCATTGCAGAACCACCGTGATTCCTGCAGCGCCCCCTGCGGGTGTGGCCGCTTTTTGTCCATCTGCAGCTTTTTCGCCACCGTAGCCACATACTGGCAGGTAATGATATCAATCTTGACCAAATTCTGTTTTGTTCTTGTGAATGAGGCTGGGGAGGAAAGTCTTGATGGGTGTGTTGAAATATCAGTTATTCTCAAGATCGTGATTCAAGGCTGTCATAAGATATTACAGTGGCTGTGTTTAAGCTAGCTTTAGAAGCTTATAGATGAAATTCGTATTAGTGTGGCACAGTAAAGTCGGAGCTTATCAGCTCCTCATGACCAAGAGGCTTAATGCACCAACAGTCCCACCTAGGGCAAGTTAAAAATTTCAAGGGGTCGCATTTATGCAAGTAGATCTTATAGCTGTTTTGGTGTTGCTGCTACAGATACGAGGCTACACGACCCCGCTGAGGTGGCTGCTCTTAGACCTCACTCATGGATGACAGCTGGACTTCGGTGTGGCCGGCAAAACGTGACAGTAAGACACTAGTTAGACTGGGTTAGACTACATGGGAATAGAACTGTTCACAATGTATTAAATGCTAATAGTGTCTAAATTCACATAAAGTGTTTGCTTGCGAGACGAGCCACGGTTTCCAGTGAGTCTGGGCCTTGCTAATTTTTACTTGTGTAGCTAGCTAATGTTAGAGAACAGCCACAGAAGGATGGTGGGGGATCGTCTGTGGAAGTTTTTCTTTTTTGTTGATAACTACAACCTGTGGTTCTGACAACAGACTGTAAGTCAAAAGAAATCACACATTCACTGAGACTTTGCATGACATTAAAGTGCAACCAAACCTCCAGTCACACCAGGTTTTCATGCACTGTTTGAAAACTACATCCTGCTTGTTTAATGCTGTTTTTTATAATTTTGGTGTCAAGGTCATAATAACACCAACATTGATGTGTTTCATCATAGTACAGTCATATCATTTAGTTTACAGCTGAAAAAACATTTACATGTTAAGTATCTCTTTAAAGGTTTAAATTGTACACATCAGATTGTATCATAGTTAATAATGAAAATTATCAAAGGAAAAAACATAATTCAGTCTGTGTGATTCTTGTAGGATACAGTAAAGAATGAAGAGGAAGGGAACCACCAGCAGCTTTTCCCAGCCTAAAAGAAGAGAGGAGGAAGAGCATCCCAGAGAGGAGATGGAGGAGGAAGAGTTCAGAGAAAGAAATGAAGGCATGCAGAGCTCAGACAGTGAAAGGTAAATCAGACTATCTCTGGTCCAGCTGGTCCACATGCTATGAATATTGCTTTAGTATAATATATCTGAGTAAGAGGTACACATGTTGCAATAATTACCTTTTTGGACAAATTATTATCTGAGTAGTTAGTTAGTCTTTTAATTTTAAGATGATAAGTAGATCCTTAATTCTTAAGAATATCCAAATATTGGAATTATAGAATTATGATAAGAAATGTCTCAAATAAAGAGCATTAAAACATAAAACCACAAATCTAAGACTATAGAAAAAATTATCTGGACTCTGACTCTGTTCTAGATGAATTAATAATGTAATCATTGTGGCAGGCTGAACATAAGCATAGATCACACAAATGCAGATTTACCAAAACAGTGCATAAGAGAGACATTGTCTAGTCTTAATCTAATTTGTTGCTAAATTTAAGCAACATTTTTAGCATATCTAGCATTTGGTTTCTTCAAAGTGTTTATACACTTTGACTTTATTTCAGTTTAAATCTTTTCCCCTTTCTGCTAGACACATCAGATCACATATTCTGATTGACAGCTAATAAGAACAACTCATGTTTAGGATTGGCTGACAAATAAGAATGATATTTACTTATTTAACATACTTATTTCAGCAGTATTTGCATCAATTTGATAACGCCTGCTGGTTGGTTTCATCCAAATCCGTCATTCCATTTTTGAGTAATGTTGCTAACAGACAGACAGACAAACCAATGCCAATCATCACATGACTTAATTTGCTCTAGATCCGGTGATTCTACCCCTGCTACGGGGGTAGAAACACATGATCTGTTCAACTGAGGATGTAGGCAGCTATAGGCTGCACATTGGAAAGGTGGTTTGCATTGTCGCCTTGCAGCTAGAGGATCCCCGGTTTGCGTCCTGGCCTGAGCCTGGGATCTTTCTGCATATAGTTTGCATGTTCTCCCTGTGCATGTGTGGATTTTCTCCAGGTTCTCCAGCTTCCTCCCACAGTCCAAGAACATGCTGAGGTTAATTGGTGATTCTAAATTATCCGTAGGTGTGAATGTGAGTGTACTTGTTGGTCTCTATATGTAGCCCTGTCATACACTGGTGACCTGTCCAGGGTGTCTCTTGTCTTCACCCTAGGTCATCTGGGGATCAGCTGGGTTAGACTCCAGCTCCCCGTGACCCTAATGAGGATTAAGTGGTGTATAGATGATGGATGGATGTTTTAGCAATAACAATAAACTAGGTGGGATAATGTCCATAATTTATGTCCATAATTAATAATATTATGGGGTCTCAGACTGAACAAGTATTACGGTCAGTAAAGTAGTACTATATATGTTCAAGAGGTTTAAACCATTACTTTTACTCAGGTAAATTCACACCATAACAACTCTATATAGACTCAAACACAATACTTACGCTTGTTAGGTCGTTTGTAGTTCCAATCATAATTCTTTACTGGAGATCACTTTGGCACAATGGCTTCTGTTTTAAACGCATTATCAGCGACTTGACTTCATTCCTAGTTTCCAGCAAATGAGTATCTGTCCCAGGACAAGCTAGGTCTATTTGCAGACGCTATATCATCTCAATCAACAATGAAGCATGGGCATATGATCTTTGCTAGGGAACCTTAACCGTGTGACATTAATAATTTCTCAGGCTGCTTTTTTATGTCCTGAATTCTCAACCTTTCCAAATTGTGAATGAGTTGCTCGTCACCTTCACATGAAGATTCACGAGCAGATTCACAGTGGGTCACCGCTATACAGGCACTGAAACAGCATAACCTTCTTTATAATGACACACTAAAATCATCAGTCACCTCAAGCTTCTTATCTGATGCTGCTGCCTCAGCAGGTTTTGGGGGTCTTTTTTAATAACTAACATTTTGCAGATGTATGGACAAAGAATTTCCGTCTCTGCCCGCTTGCTGTCAGCGTACCACTGTCAGAATCTATTCCCCTTCTTGCAGGAAGACTCAGACTCTTTGTGAGCCATCTTTCCTACCACAATCATCATAGCATTAATGTGATTTTTATTGGCTGCCACCTGCGCTGCTGTTTGTATAGTTGAACTTTTCACAACTTTTCACCTCCGGCAATGCAGACAGGGAAGCAACAGACCTATAAATTAGCTCGGCAACGCATGACATCACCTAATTCAAAGTGAGTCAAGACTACAGAAGTCTGAAACGTGAATTCTGATAGAACCTGTGATGTAGCGGCATCATCTCCTCCTCTTGGTTTTTACTCATTCATTATCTTGTGCTGCACCACTTCCCCCTAACTATACTCTGACCTGGTACAACAGTCATTCCATAGCTATTAATCGTCTTCCTCTTTATCATCATATTTTCTTTGCTTTTGTTTGAAAAGCATCACTGCTTTACAGAGTTGTTTTTTTGCTGCAAAAAGTTGTTTGCTAAATAGTGTTCAGACTTTCTATTATCATCCAGTTATTATAATCCATAATTCAGAGCATTCTGAAGTTGGCCTTTCTATATATAGCTAATTACTGCTTTTGTTTTTCATTCTTAATTAAATTGTGTTGATGAAATGTCTGTGTTTTTACTAAGGTACATAGTAAATGCTTGTTGGCTCACCAAATGCACTCAGAAACCCTTTATGTTTGATGTGTTTTTCACTTAAAGATGTGTGGAGGTCACAAAATAAGATTCTTTCTTGGGCTCTCTTTTGTCACTGTTGACACAATTATTTGTGTCATTTTTACCGTGAAAAATCAAGTGCAACAATCTGACAGTCTTCGTCGTTGTGCTAAGCTAATCTTACCTTTTGCTTGCTGTAATTTCATGTTTAGTGCCCAGTCATAAGATTGAAATTAATCATTTTACCTTTATAAACAACCACTCTGCATTCATCCTGAATTTGCCCAAGTTACATGATACATGATTTTCTATAGCGCTGCTCACACAGTCATCCTTGGCATTTTTTTAGCCACTTTCTGTCATTTTCAACTGGTTTCGACACGCTGCTGTAGATCAGTTTGATTTCTCGTTTTATGTACGACAGCATTAGACGCTAACAAATAAAAAACATAACTACCCAATGCCACAAGAATTCGGCTTTGGAATTTGTGGTCTAGGCAGAAATAAACCCAATGTGTAATTTAAGAAATTTATTCCTATGCAGGAAACAAAGTGAAAACAAACAGTGTCCATGCTGAGAGGCTTTAAAGGCTTTGCCAAGGTTAATTTACAGCGATGATTAAGTTGTTTTCCCCTTAAACTCAGACCATATCACAGTTTGCTGCTTTACCTCCCTGAAAATAATACTTTTCTCAAAATAATTGTTCGTCATTTCTTGACTTTATTGTAAAGGCAGCTGTTCTGGTGTGTGTATGTGTGTGTTACAGGGGTAGCAGATAATGGCTTTTTATAACGATACCCTTGTGTACGATACCACTCTCTCTCACACTCCCATGCATATTTTTTCCACCCAGTGTGAATGTCCAAGTGGTTGAAGGTGCCAATAGCCTTAAAACCACAGGAAAATGGCATTTCAGATTCATAAATTCAATAGTAATATGAATAACAGCCGATTGGAGGAGGGGAACGGGCTGTTGTTCCAACGGTGGCTAAAACTAAACTAAATGTAAAGATAATGACTTCTTTCCACAGTCCAAGTGCATCTCAAATTGCATCTCAACTTACCAGACAAATAGGCAGTTAAAACAGGGTTGCACTTGAACTTTGACGGTCATTTCATTTTTAATGGGTTACTCCCAGGAGTGTCTTCAAATTATTCAGCGGTCAGTAAATGTGAGCAGTGAGGAAATGTACACAGAGCAGGCTGTTTGTGGCCGGCTTATTACTCTCAGTTTTGAGGCTGAGCAGAGACTTTGCATTTTCGGCGTCAGTTCCCTTTGCTTGTTTGAGAAAGTGCGCATGATTGCACTCTCTCTCTCTCTCTCTCTCTCTCTCTCTCTCTCTCTCTCTCTCTCTCTCTCTCTCTCTCTCTCTCTCTCTCTCTCTCTCTCTCTCTCTCTCTCTCTCTCTCTCTCTCTCTCTCTCTCTCTCTCTCTCTCTCTCTCTCTCACACACACACAGACACACAGCGTTCGAGAAGAGCAGTAAGTTACTTGGCGGTGTGGTTGCTCTCATAACATTGTTTCATTGCTGGCATTTTTGTGTGGTTCTAAATCTGGGTCCATGTTTGTTGATGCAAAGGGTGGAATGGAATAGTGTGTGTGTGTGTGTGTGTGTGTGTGTGTGTGTGTGTGTGTGTGTGTGTGTGTGTGTGTGTGTGTGTGTGTGTGTGTGTGTGTGTGTGTGTGTGTGTGTGTGTGTGTGTGTGTGGGTGTGGGTGTGTGATGAATGGGACTCATCATAGGCCACTTCTAGTCATCCCTCGTCATACCGTCTGTATTTATTTAAATGTGCTAATGCTTTGATTTACAGGAGCTTTTATAGACATTTTTCCCGTCATATGCTCGCTGTCTCCTCACATCTCTGTCTCCGTCTCTGTCTTGTCTCTCAGTTCACTGCTTCAGCTATATCTGCGTTTTTGGTCTATCAACAGGGGGAACAGCGTAGGGAGAGTGACAATGAAACTAACACACAGCTCCTTCCACTCATCCGTTCATTTTAGGGTGTTAATTGTAAAATAACAAATAAAATAATAAAAAATTAGCACTTTCCAAAAAATTTGGGATATTTACATTTCCTCTTTCTTGCCAAGAATCAGAAGAGAAGATAACACTGATGTCTCTATGGTATATGTGATATTGGAGGCAATTAGCTTAGTTTTGCATAAAGATTGAAAGTAGAGGTGGAAACGGGTAGCATTGCTCTGTGCAATGCTACCCGTTTAAAAATTACACCTGCATGCAACTCAAAATGAGTGCATGAACCAAAATTTAAGAGCAGTAATTTGTGAAAGTCAGTAAAGACAGTTGGTATTCTCATGTAGCTTCTGTTTTTACTTAAACTCTATGTTCCTCTCATGTTTAGGACTTGTTTTAGTGCTGCATTATTTGTATTCACTTATTTAAAAAAAAAAACCCATCAAGTTCTGTCTGGTAAAAACAAATGATAATGAGCTAAATCTGATCTTAATTGTGGGTTACATACTGATGCTAAAATCACTTTAAATAGTGAAATTCTGGAGCTTTTTTTTATTTACAAATATATTAAAGTCTAACAAGGTACAATGAAAAAGGTGGAGTGAACACATTTAAAAAACACGTCTGATTTAAATATTGGGGCTGCACAGTGACGTGGTGGTTAGCACCGTCGCCTTGCAGCTAGAAGATCCCCGGTTCACGTCCCGGCCTTCCCAGGATCTTTCTGCATGGAGTTTGCATGTTCTCCATGTGCATGTGTGGGTTTTCTCCAGGTTCTCCAGCTTCCTCCCACAGTCTAAAAACATACTGAGGTTAATTGGGAACTCTAAATTGTCCGTAGGTGTGAGTTTGAGTGTGACTGTTTGTCTCTATATGTAGCCCTGCGATAGACTGGTGACCTGTCCAGGGTGTCCTCTGCCTGCAGGGTGTCAGCTGGGATAGACTGAGGATGAAGCGTTGTATAGAGAATGGATGGATGTCTGATTTAAATATTCCCTTGATGTCCTTGTAAGTACTCTATTTGTGCAGTGATACATGACTTCCAGTGCTCCTGCCATGCTTGGAATGCTCATTGGAAGTGCTGTTCTCTAGGCATGTCAAGAACATCTGCAAACCTTCAACTTGAACTTCATTTTGGGGAAGTCGTAGAAAGCCAAATCTTGCGGGCAGGAGGAGTGGTGAGTGATGATTGTGTTGTTGTGGGCTAAAAGACTGCTGCATAATCAATGCATTGTAACTGGATGCACAATTCAGTTGGAGCATCCAATTACACAGTCCCACAGTTCAAGTTGTGAGCAAAATGTCCTTCAGACACCTCAGCAGAACTCGGTATTGATAGTCCGACCCTCGGGGACAAATTCACAGTGCACAACCACATGAATTTCAAACAAAACGATGAGTACGCTTCTGGCTTTAATGTACCTTTTCTGGTCTTGAAGACTACAACTCTTCCACTGTAACGACTGCTGTTTGCTCTCTGTTTGGTACATTCAGGTCAGCTCATCTCAAACCTATTGATTGAAACAAAATGGGATGTCTGCTCTCTGCTCCAGCTTTGCACAGTGAACACGCAAACATGCACTTACTAGTCGTCAAAAAATAACACAAGAATCACTTTTGATCGCATGACATTCCATGCTGTACTGCAAGCATGCAACACAAACACTGAAATTTTTGATTGCACCTCGTACTGTTTTGATGTTATGAGCTGAGAGTTTTTTTTTAATGCATCGAACTGCTGTTAACACTACAGTAAGCAACATGACTTCAGCTGCTAATCTCTGTCTCTGTGACCTCCACTGCTCCTTCCAAAGTCTCCTGCTAAGGAAGGAAAGAAATTAAACGGCGAGGGAGTCTGTATGCACCAGTCAGACTTGCATTACCGTTCTGAAGTTTGGGGTCACCCAGGAAATATAATGTTTTCCATGAAAACTCACACTTTTATTCACACTTGTGCTAACATAATTGCACAAGGGTTTTCTAATCATCAGTTAGCCTTTCAACACCATTAGCTAACACAATGTAGCATTTGAAGGCAGGAGTGATGGTTGCTGGAAATGTTCCTCTGTACCTCTATGTAGTAGGGGTGGGCGATAAATCGATTTTATCGATTAATTCGACTTTGTACTTAATGTCGGTTTGTTTTAATGAAAATCGATTTTCTCATCAACATCCGCCACCAACGCCTTCCCGCTGGGCTCCCGTAGTTCAGAGTGCGATCCGGTGTGTTTACCTGGAGAGGGCTGCAGCTCATTTGCATAAAGTAGACTGGACTTCAGCGTGAGGAGATTAGGTAGGGGGTTAAAAAAAAAAATCGGATAAATCGTGAATCGAGATTTTTTTTTGAGGCCATATCGCCCAGCCCTACTATGGAGATATTCCATTAAAAATCAGCCGTTTCCAGCTAGAATAGTCATTTACCACATTAACAATGTCTAGACTGTATTTCTGATTAATGTTTTCTTCATTTAAAAAAAGCTTTTCTTTCAAAAATAAGGACATATCTAAGTGACCCTAAACTTTTGAATGGTAGTGTAGATGCTAATATAAACATAAAGAAAAGTGTTTTTTGTGTCTACATTTTCTGAGAAATACTATTGAAAATATTTACTGTGAAAATAAAAGTTTCTATCACCATGCAGTGAGAAGAACTGATAGGACACAATGCCTTTTTACTTACTTTGCGAGGTAATTACACAAAGAGCAGGTGTGATAAAGAAAGAAACAAATAGCTCTTCACCCTTTGTAATCAATGGCTGTAAATTTTACCACTATGATGATAATGCAGCTGTAACTAAAAGGACATATTGTATCTGTCAAATGCACGCGTTTGTCAAAAGAGAACATACATGCATACATGTATTCCCACATACACACTCACAAACACACAAAACTTCCCCCAAAGTTCATAGGCCAGTCCCAGTTTCTAATCCTAGGCCTTTAGTGAGACAAAGGACTCTGTTCTCTCTCCGGCCACCATGCTAATCTACCCTCAAAACTACAAAGGCCCTCCAGCCGACTGCTCCCTGCTTCTACAGGGATTATCATTCACTTATTGAACCAGGTCTTATGGGTTTGGAGAGAGAGAGAGAGAGACAGAATGCCGTATACAGTTTAGAGGAGCAAAAGGCATGAACCCACTTGAGTTTATTTTCTTTCACCAAGCTAAAAGCGTGATTGAAATGTTAATATAGGAGACCTGCAGTCCCATATTCTCCCCTCAGATAAATTTCTCCATCTGGCGATAAAAGCAGAGAGAAAAGGGGTTTGTAAAAAGACAGAACGAGTAAGAGCCGAACAGAAAGACTAAAGAAAAAAAAAGTGAGACAGCGGGAGGGGCTGGAATGTGGGAACAGCCAGTAAAAGCGCCCCATGTAATTGCCAGCGTAATCCTTGTAAAATAACCCAGCATATAGTAGGTGTGGGCATGTGTGTGTGTGTCGCGTTAAGGTTTACAGAATTATAGCCTGCATCGTCCTCCACTTCTTCATGTATTGTGCCAGTTTGATGTTTAATATTTTTTCATTTGAAGTTCCTGTAGAGCTATTCGACTTTCAAGGTGATTAGTCAGCCGTTCTGATGTGTACTTGTTATGCCATTGCATCCCCCTTGCCAATCCCTCGACTCACCCGTCTCTCCCTCACGTCTCTTTCTTCAACTGTTGGATTTAATTCCAGTCATGCCTTCGTTCTCGTACAAAGCATGCCAAAACTGATCATTTACATGGTGCTACTGAACCCCTCAGGAGGACAGTCAAGGGTAAAATCTCACAGTGCAACATTAATAGGATGAGCTTCATTTCCATAAACTTTAGTGGATTAGTACTTGAGTCTTGCAAGAAACAGGCGTTACATGAGTTTTACAGCATTGCATAAACACCCTTTTTATTTTTTTCACCTTGATCCTCGTGCTTCCTCTTGTGTTTCAGTGACCTTTATACAGAGCAGCATCACAATACATTCTTAAACTCCTGAACACACACTCATGCAACATGCAGACCGCACTAACACAGATCTCCCACTCTGAGATTTGAACACAAATCAACATCCTGATTGGGTCATTAATCATGCGTGAACACCCACATACACACACGCATACACACCACGCCCCTTAGTTGTTTAGGAAATTAATTAGGCCACTGTTCAATAGTGGCTCTTGGCTTTAATGAATAGAGCTATACAACAGAAGGAGAGACAGCAGAAGAGGCCGAAGGGAGACGAGCGGTCTGAGAAAAATGAGCAGACTGGATATCGCTTGCGCTGGCTCTACCTCCGAGGTTATTGACCTCTCTTGGCAGAGCAGCACAGACTGTGGCGGGAATATTTCTCTGATAATGAATATCGCTCTTTTGGTCGGGCAAAAGTCACATTTGAATAAACGACGCTGGGGAGGCCCTGTTGTTTTAAACATGTGGAATCTGTTTTTATTATTTTTCATAGTTATGGCCCTTGTTTCTCCATCTCAGAGCACAGTCTTAAAGGTTTTAATTAACTGGGACAGCCAAGGGTCTCAGTCAGCTCAGCTAAGGAAGATTGCTTCATTTAGCAACTTTCATACTAATTAACGGAGAACTTTCTTCAGTAACGTATCGAGATCTAGATGGCTATAAAGTCTTGCCCGTCTCTGTGTTGGCAGAATTTTTGGTTTGTGTGTCCATTTGGAGCAATTTTGAACATTTTTAACTAATGCTAGTTAGTTTCAAACACACACCAGTCTTGTGCATTGGCACAGGTCAAAACTGTATTAATATTAAAAAGCAAGACCAGACATCACAGATTTTGTCAACCAACTTATTTTTTCTTCTCTTCTTACCATTTGGGGTTAATCATTGACTGTAAATAGAGATGGACAAACCCCCTGATGCTGTAGGTTTCCTGAACAGCAAAGAGCTGGAGCTGAAGCCAGGAAAATTTAAGCCTTAATACAATTTAAACGTTTGAGTTGCATCAGAATTCACCCTCTTATAGTTGTCATGAACAGAGAAATTAGCTATAGGGTCACAAACTAGTTGTAGATATGCTCATTTCTGCTGTAAAGTTGGTCTTTTTAACATGGGGGTCTATGGGGACCAAGTTACTTTTAGACACAGCCTCAAGTGGCAATTCAAGGAACTGCAAGTTTTGTTACTTACTGAATTATGTGATGATTGGCATCTGTCTGTCTGTTAGCAAAATTACTCAAAAACAGACAAACAGATTTGGATGAAATTTTCAGGGAAGGTCAGAAATGACACAAGGACTGACTGATTAGATTTTGGCAGTGATGCGGCTTATAGTCTGGATCCACGGATTGGTTAAAGATTTCTGTATCATTACGAAATAGCAGCACGGCGTCACTGTAACTATGACTATTAGTGAACATTACATCAGCTGCCTGCTGACAATCACATGATTGCGATCCTACAAAAAATTGGCCGTTGTGGACTTATCAGGCCTCATACATCGGAAATGATACAAGTAACAGTTGATTAAATTGTGGGGGTGTTTCCGAGTCCAATTAATTCCCACTGCCCGCTACATATTTAGGTCACACGATTCGGTATCTATACACAAGTACACATGCATAACGCACGCCTGTGCTCAGTGCAAGGTCATTTTGTTTGTGGGTATATCTGTATTAAATGGTCACATTCTATAGAGCTTTGATTTCTGCCACAATTTTTTTCACGATTTCATTTGTCGGAAATGATACAACAACTGAGCAGCCGTGGTGGAGTACTGTGCTCTCCGAGTGCTTTTCTTGTTTGCATTGGCTTCATTTTCAGCCTTGAAGTTTGCCACTTGGGGTAAATAGGCTTTCCATTTTTTTTGATACTGTCGGTGAAGAAGAAGCAGAAACAAGAGTATCAGACTTTGTGATAGACGATGCAAAATACATTGCTTCCTTTCCTGATTGGGAAGCCTTCTCTTTGGACAGTCAGTGGTAATGGACAAACCTGTGGAAAACCTCTCCAAAATATGGATTTCCTTTGGTGGATAAAGTGTGCTGGCTGACTGCATCTTTCTGTTTGAATATTCCTTTTGTTTCTGCCAATGGCTCGCTCTGTCACTGACCTGTTTCTAACCTTTCTGTCTCCGTCTCGCTCTCCCTTTTATTTTGGAGAGCAGTGATTACCGTGCCGCTGATTCATTGTGGACACCCAGCACCGCAGTGACGTCGGTAGTTGGAATATCACACACAGACTCAACTACAGATGCAGCCAAATCACCACTGACATCACAGGTCAGCAGCTGTGTCTTGCATGCAAAGAAAAATCATGTAAAGGTTATGATTCCATTAATGTTCAATCTTATTCCATTCTTTTTCAGCAGCTTGTATCACCTAATCCACGTGATTCATTCCTGATGAGTACAAGCTCCTGATCAAGTATCTTCTAAAAGTTCATTTGGTTTTACTTTGTGTTTTGGCTCCGTTCCCCCACCGATAAATTTGTTTCTTGCTCCATAATTCTAATTTCCTGGAAAGAAAAAAAGCTTTGATATTCAGTCTTTGACGAGTATTTGCTGAGGACTTGGCTCTTGATGTCTGAGTCTGAGCGAGAGGTCTTGCATGTGGGGCTTTTTTGTTATGTGCAGATGCATTTATTAAATTAGTGTGAGGCTGTAGAGGCATCTGAGAGGACCTGTTGTATGTGTGCAAGTAAGATGTAATGTCCACTCTGCATGTGTGTGTGTGCACATTTTCATGCTTTGTGTGTCTGCAGTGCATTATTGCCAGTTTGAGTGTGTGTGAGTGTGTGTGTCTGATGTCAGGCCGATATGTGGTTTACATTAGTTCTGTTTGATGTCTCCATCAGAGGCCTCTCTCCTCCTACTTCAACACTACTGTTTCATCTGCACCAATCTGGTCCTGATCACTCTGCCTTTGTTTACTTTCAAAGACACTTTTCATTTCTCCTTGTTTCTCTAACCCCTGCTCACCCACTCTCCCTGTCACTCACATTCTCTGTGTGTGTGCAGGTTTGAATGGCTTTTGTTCTTTAAGCAGATGTGTCAGAATCAAATGCTTTTGTGTCAAGGGTTTTTTTTTATTTACATTTGTATGGCTGCCCTGTACTCTGGGTTTTACTCGTTCCTTTTCAATAATTTTGAGTAAAAACATCACTTGTGCTCTGGGCGAATTTGTGAGGCCCTAACTGGAGATTTTGATTAAGATTTGAGGAGAAACCTTTGCTTGAGTGTGAGTCCAAGTGTTGGTGCAAGCTTTAATCTTTTGCTAAATCAGATGGTAGGAGGTATGAGCCCATATGACTCCCACTGCCTGTGATTTTCACAGCCTATTTTCATACAGTCTGTCCATGATAGTGATGACCGTTGAGTTTAACTGTGTTTCCAAACACGGGCGATTCCGTCTTTCCAAATATCAAGATATGCGCTTGTGGCTGACCCATAGTTGGTTCCACCCATTGCCTTTTCTGAGAAACTACTGGCTGTTATAAGTGTCTGTCTAATGCTTTTTAAAAGTTCCCCACTTTTCCAAATCGTACAACTTCATCATCATTCAGTTAAACACACATCTGCTTTACCAGGTTAGGAAAAATTAGGTTTGAATGTATGGTTAAAATTAGTTTGAGTGTCATTTCAGACTGTTTCCTGTGATCTGGTCCCCTTATTGTGAGAGCACCAGACTCCACAGACTAAATGTTTATTCCACAAAATATAGTCATGGCATTTATGAAAGCTGTGCTTGACAATTATTTTAAAAAGTAATTTATTTCAACCACTATTAACGTGATTAACACGCAGTGAAATACACCAGCATATTTCATCAGGACTGTTCATCAGATGGTCAGAAAACTTTGGAAACCTTCTCCAGACTTTTATGATGTCAGAATTGGGGCAGAGGTTTGTCAGATGACTTCAATAACTTTTTTGTGAGGCTGACAGTTGAACATTCACACCCTCTTCACACTGACACTGGTCAGCCATCCAGAGGTGAGAAAATAGCCAGGGGTCTGAAATTCTCCATCTAGAAGTCTTGTTTCATTGCTTACGCAACTAGTTATCACCTCTCTTCCTTATTCTGACAGCTAGATTTTCAGTTCACCTTTGGTTGCACTCTGACCAGCTGATTCTTTTCTTTAATAAGCCTCAGTTATTTAACACATTTGCCAGTTTGTACTTCCTGCACTCCTGTACTGTTATTTTTTGGGTTTTCAATATCAAATTTTGCTTATTGTTTCCTGTCAGATCCATTTCAAGGACAAATCTTCATGGATTTAGTTCTAAAACTTTGCTGTTCTAAATGTTCACGTGACCAAAGTAAATGCAGATCTCAGACACAAAGCATCATCAGGGATTACATTCACTCTGAACACCTGCAAAGATCTGCTGTGGAGGATTTAAGGGACCATCTTCTTATATACACTTTACTCTTTGCTCATCTCCCCATCTAACCCTCCTCTCAGAGAGTTCCATGTGAGAGCTACATGTCTAAGACCCATTAATACTGAAAGCTGAAGACATATAGCGAAATTCATCTTCCCGACGCAGAGTAATTCAACATGCTAATCATTTATCTTCCAGGAACGCCTTTTCTAACTCCACCCAACCCTGCAGGACACTCAATATCTCATACAGACAAATAGAGACCGAGACATAAAAAAGAGGCAGAGTGGGAGAATCTTGTTGCAACAGAAAGAAAGGAGCTCATGTGGGAATGAAGACAACCTGCAGACAACAATCCAAATGAAGTGCTTGACTGGGAAAACTGTGAGCCACCGAGCTGTGTTTACATAGTTCTAATCATACAGGCGTGTTCAGAGGCTCATACATGAAGTAAGCCGATGACATAGGCATGCACACATTACCGACTCTTCAATGTTTGCCCCTGATTACATGCGTCAACACCATGGCAACCATAACGCTTAATTGTTGTTTGCAAGGCTGGATATCTTCTGTCATGAGCTGCAGCGATGGATCTGTTGCTACAGTGATGCACGTGTCCAAACATGAACATTTTAGTTTTACCTTTCTCTCCAGTTTGCCACACTGTTGGACTCTTGTGTGATTCAAGTTTACAGCCTTTAAAGTCAGATTCTTTCCATTTGTGACAATATCTATGTGGTATAAATAAAGCAATCACTGTGTAATTAAGTGATTCTTTTGAGTCAGACCTTCAACTCTAAGAAGCTTAAATCATCGCTGTCAATCATCTTACCACATTTCTGTAATGAAAACCACATCATGGAGGACTGAGTGCTGATTAGATTGAATATAATTAGGTCACAGGAGTTTGGGATAATGAAAGTCAGAGTTGCTTCACTGTCGTCCCGCATGTTCAGGGTCCTGTGGGACTGAAACAGGCCTGTTAAACTTTATTGGAGTGAACAGGCTTCCTGAGTCTACAGCACACTGGGCCTGGGAGAGAGACCCACAAACAAAGACCATAAACAGAACAACAACAGCCTATTGTCTTTGTGAGTGGAAGAGTGAATGGATGACAGGATTGACGAATGAATGAATGGTCTGTTCTCTGTTGCTCTCGCGGATAGAGATCAGCGTTGGGCAGAAAAGCATTAGTTAGAAACACGTTTAAGTAATGTGATTACTTTTACCTCTCAGGGAGTTTAGGCTTAGTGAAAACATTACAATTACTAATCCCAGTAACAGTCTATTATTTCTTCCAGTAGTGGGAATTCTTCTAGTGAGAGTTACATGAAGACTGTTTGATGGATCATAATTGAATTAATGTGGCACTGGGGAAGGATACAAGAACATTAATTGAAGGGACCTTTAGAGTCAGTCACTAACCTAGTTATACTCCATAATAAAGGAAAAACTCAACTGCTAAATTAGTTACATACCTAGTTTTGTTTAGAGTCCTGGAAAGATACCGAGGCTGAGTTAATTAATGCTGCACAGTCAGTAAAGCCAACCAGACTGCCAGGCTGCCTGCTTATAAACCTCAAACTCTTGTTTTCTATTTCTTCACACTGAAAAGATTAAGTTTAAAGGCACTTGTTGAAGTTTTTGTTTTTTTTTTGCACATGAAATTTTCAGGGAGTAGTTTGCAATAAGTAACAGATTACAGCTTTCACATCCAACACCGACAGAGATAACGGTTAAAAAGGTGATACATTGATGTCTTTTATTTATTATTCAGAAAGAGGGAGTTTTATGAAAGGAATTAACAATTTTCAACAGCTTCACTGAATGACTGTTGCTAAGGAATTTGAGATTAAATTCCAGCTGGCTTTTGTGATTTTAATGCTGTGCACACTTAACATTGATCGCATATTGGATTTCAAAACAGGCCACCACAAGTGAACACAAAAAGCATCAGACTGGTATCATAGATGGAATCAAAGCAGTAGTTTCTGCGGCTTAAAGTGGAGTGCTGTGATTGTCCAGTTAAAAGTAAAGTGTTCAGATTTACCTTCTCATTTTAATTCAGCATTTTCATGTCAACACTAAAGCAGAAATTCTATTCTTGACCTCAGTCTTTTACAAAAGAAAAGCTACTGTATCTCTTTATTTTCTTACTGCCTCTTCTCTGAGTCCACACAGCTCCATAGCAACCCAGAATGAATCCATGGCAATATAAAGCTTTATAATTTCCACAGCTATCTTTAGCAAAAATAAATAAATAAATAAATAAAAACAAATCCAAAACAATTCTAGGTTCCCTCCTCCTCCCAGATCAACAACAAAAAGCCAGAGCAGAAGAGCCTTTTTTATCTTCATTTATTCACTGTTGAATGCATTCAGTTGAATGAAAGAAAAATAGTATCTTTAGATCTAACACACGCCAAAGTGTGACTCAGTCAATGGTGTACTCTTGTACATTATCTGTCTACATCTTTACAGTTGTGTTAAGGTCTGTTGAGCTCTTAGTAGCAAACCGTTGGTCCTGTCAGTGATTTCAATCAATGTCTGAAGCTATTAGTTGAGGAGAGATAGAGGTCGGGTGAGGAAGTTTCAAGGAGCAACAGTTCAAAGCCACATTTGACTGCTTCTGCTGCCTGTTCTGTCTGGACGGACACGTTGTCCTAAAGCACCAATACATCAACTCAAAGCTTTTTTCTTTGATTGTTTTTATGGACATTGCTGTAAGGCTTCATAGTATACAGTTATGCCGCAAAATGGGACTTGTGCAAGAGAATTTTTTAAGTATTCTCACAACAAGTTCAGTCAAGAACAATGTAAACAAGTTACTTAATGATATACCCAAGGACAACATATTCATCTTGAAATGTTGAAGCTCTCAAGCAGCTATTGTATAGTATAGCAATTAGTCCTCTTGTCATTCAGGAAAAAGAAGGGATGAAGTCAAGTGTTGTTCTTCTAGAGTATCAAACTGTGCATTGGCAGTAGCTGAAACAAATCATTTTGTCCTGCAGAAACAAGCATCGGATCAGAAAATGGAAAAAAAAAATATAGACACTACTGTTCAAAGGGCTACCCAGGCAATTTCATGTTTTCCATGAAAACTCACACTTTTATTCATGTGCTAACATAACTGCACAAGAGTTTTCTAATCATCAGTTAGCCTTTCAACACCATTAGCTAACACAATGTAGCATTAGAACACAGGAGTGATGGTTGCTGGAAATGTTCCTCTGTACCCCTATGTAGATATTCCATTAAAAACCAACTGTTTCCAGCTAGAATAGTCATTTACCACATTAACAATGTCTAGACTGAATTGCTGATTACTTTAATGTTATCTTAATTGGAAAAAAACTGCCTTTCTTTCAAAAATAAGGACATTTCTAAGTGACCCAAACTTTTGAACGGTAGCGTATACATCAGTTATACTTTAGATATTGTTTTACAGTAGTGTGGCATTGTGGCTTGTTTGTTTTGTTGTGTAATATTTCGAATTGTTCCTCTCCAACATTTGCTGACACAAGGCTACATCAGACATCAATATCATCAGATAACAGCATCTTTGCCTTTGCGATGACAATCCAGTCGTCATAAAACAAATTCCCACCAGAGTAAGAGGATAAAATGATCTTTCATATACAGCTGCTGTTACTGTACTAACAGCTCATTCATGGTGAGATGTGGAGCACCAGCGAACAGTGAATCATCAGGACGAGTGTGTAGTAAAAAACGCCCATCGGGGCCTGGCTGGTCGCGCCTGTGCTGATGTGGGTTGTAACAACATCGCTGTGTGATCACTGTCCTGATTAGCTGATGCATCTATCACTGAGTGTTTAGACAGGACCAACAGCTCTGCTGACGGACATGAGCTCAATCCCCTGAGCAGGTGCTGAAGGGCTGGGAACACGCACGGCACACATCACTATTACTGCAAATTACCGCTGCGTGAATACAATTACACAAAGTTGTAATCAGAGAAGCGTTTATTTGAGAACATGATGAATGATAAACAGTCATTGTGCTGCCCCTTTTTTTGTGTGTGTTTCCATTGATGAAGTTTCTGTAGGTGTTGTCTCATCATTCAGTGAGGCTGAATGTTCGTCATACTTACTCACCATTTTTTTCATATTATAACTTATTCATTTGATGTGGAATAAAGGCAACCAAGTCCTGGGTTTGTGTTTGTGAAATATTGTTTGCTCATAAGGGAATTAAAACAACGTCACTATTATCTTGCAAGAATAGAATGTACTTTGGAAAATTCATTGCCTCTCCTTTATTACCATTAGTATTATCTCCGAAGGCTTTAACACTCCCTGTGTGTGTCTGCGTATCGCACTAATCATTGTGATCGCAGCAGCAGCAGGTGGAGATTTGTACGTCTGCAGCCTTTTGGAGTTGATGAGTCTCCAGAGCCTCAGACTGATGGCTCCACTCACTCTCCCTGCTCTGGGAATAATCATTTCCTGCAATTTGGGAATGTTGTGTCAGAGACATTACACTCTGTCCTTGTTAATTAATCACGGACTTTGTGGAGTGTTTGTGTGTTTTCTGTGCGCACCTACATCTGTCTGTGCTGTTCGATTTGCGGGATGTGGAGGCTCAATGCTCCTGATATGTGCGAGGCGTCATGGTTTTCTGCATAACCTGCGAGCAAAGTTTTTTTTTTTTTTGTCTCTCTCTTTCTGTCTTTTGTGTCTTTCTGTCTCTTAATTGTTTCCAGAGTGTTTGTTTGGAAATTTGTTGAGTTCTCCATCACACGCAACCAGGACTGCAGCCAAGGCATTCCCCCTCTGTAGACACACATTTACTCATGCTTACACACAGAAAATACCACATAAAATCCTTCAATTTCACCCTTGTGATGTCTTCATGGTGTCAGTGTGTGGCACGAGTGTACGCAAGTGTATGTGTGTGTTGCACATAGCAGCCTGTTTGTTTTAGGCACCCATATAAAGGGGGATATTAACACTTCTATTGCAGAATGTATGTAATTAGACAGGATTGTTTTTGGAGACAGAAACACACAATATTTGTGTTTCCATCACCTCAGAGGACATTTACATTAATTTCCTGGAGACCCAACTATAATCACCACTTGCAGAACGCTTACTGTAAACTAAACCTAAACTAAACCTTAAACCTTCATACTAAAATTTAATAACTTACATTATGGGAAATTGGGCCTCCACAATGTTGTGGCGCACAACTTCATGTCCCCACAACATGAGTAATACCACACACACACACACTCTCTCTCTCTCTCTCTGTAGACCCTGATGTTTGTGTTCGTGTTGTCATGGTGATGCCACTTTGCAGCTCTTTGTGTCTCAGTAGTGAGGAAAGTGAGAGCGCCACCCTGCCCTTTCTTCTTCTCACGCTGCATTGCTTTGTCCATATATTTCTCTTTGTCATCTCTCCTCCCCTCTTTATCTCCTCCCCTTTTCCTTACCTGCCTTTCCTACCTTTTCACTCCATTTCTCCGACTCTCAGGAGCATCTTGGGAGACGTGTTCAAAGTCTTTCTCCTGCTCGTCCTCCCGCAGCCACACATAGACAAACATTAGGATTCCTTTCATTTTGCATTCCTTACCAACTGTGCACATCTCTCATCAGGTTTCACTGAAGCAACAGGTCAATAGGTCACATCATACACTCTCAGCGGGAACTCAATTTCCCATCATCCACTTCACGCTGAGCCAGACCTGTCCTCACGCTGTGGTGGGATAAAAGCTCCGGAGCGAGAGATGAGATCTGACAGATGAGAAAAGAGACATGAAGATATACCGCCTGAGACATATGGATGTGGTGAGAGATTTGAAGTGGGACACAGGGAGAGGGGGAGGAGGAGGAGGAGGAGGGTGAGGGAAGGGATAGGAGGGACTGTAAGGTGCTTTCCCAATTCATGAATTCATTGTTTTGCAAAACATGTGGTCTGAATTTCTTTTGAGGCAAAAGAAGGACAAGATCACACAGTAGTGCTTTACACACAGGTCACACACACACATGCCGCTTATAGCAGTCTGTGAAGTCATGTCCCGCTTCAAGTGGGAACAGACAAAATTCAGCGGAAAATCGACACCAGCGACATGAACAAAATTTTTTTTTATTGACTCTGCGTGCTTGTTTTTGTATTTATGTACACAGCAGGCTATGTTACGTGCACTTTTTTTTTTTTTACATGCACGTGTGTGGGTCTTTAATGTAGCACGAAAAATAACTTGGTAAACACACAATAGCTTGTTTCAATCAGGCTTCTGTCAATGTTTTTTGAGTTATAAATCCATGCGTTTCCAAGTGATCAACCCATCAGCCGGCTCCTTTAATGAGGCTGTCAGGTAAAGCCCCGTGATAGGTGGAGACATGGTTGTTTAGGAAAGCTAATTGGTTAATGGTCCTTTTCCCAGATCTTTCATCACCCCTTGTTCCTCATCTGGTTTCAATCGAGAAATGAGCCGCTGCCTTGACTTCTCGCCTCTCTTTCTCCGTGTCTTTCTTTCTTTTGCTCTCTCCTCCTTTGTTTTGTCCGACTGTCTTTTTCCTATATTCGCTGTCTTTTATATTTTTTTTTGCTTGAGTAAAGAAAAGGGGAAAATCCAGAGGTTATGACATACAAGATGAGAACATTGTACTTCTACTGATGTTTCATTAAAAAAACACAGAACACACGCTCCCTTTCCCTGTCAAATAATGAGCTATTGTGCCATAGCATTTGCCATTTTATTACACTGAAGGAGCCAAACATTAGATTGTTTGCACACAACATATTAAAGCATTACTCGGAGATGTCAGGTGGCTTTAAGTGGTGCTTTTAAACTCATGATCCATTCTTTAAACCATTAGCGGTACCTGCTTCATCCTGTAGAGGGTCGCAGGCAGCTGCAGCCTGAACAAGCTGACCTGGACGGGTCACCAGTAAGACAGACAACCGCGGCACATTCACATCTACACTGAATCCAGAATTGCCAATCAAATGTAAAAAAAACGTTTTTTAAAATCATATTTTAACTGTAATTCTCTAAAGCAATTTACTGTTAAATTACAGATTTTTTGTTTTGTTAAATGACACATAATAACTAGTAAAACAACAGAAAAAAGTATTCATTTACATCTGAACTCAAAAAAAAGGTCCAAACTGTCAATGTCCACTCAAAAAATCCGTATTTTTACAAAAATCAATTCTTTTATGATGTTTGGCCATAAATGTTTTACTGGATTTAAATGAGCTAAAGAATCCCGTTATTATATAGATACTTGCCTTTGTTGAACAAAAGTATATTTACCGATTTTACTTGTTTAGCAAAATTACAAATAGTATCTAGTAAAATCAAAGACAAGAATTATTTTATATGTTGTAATGCTTTAACACATAGGGATTAGTGATCAGCATAAAAATACATTGTTTTACAGATTTTTTTTGCCATTAGCTTAACCCCTTGAAGCCTGAATTTATTTACAATATATATATATGTGTGTGTGTGTGTGTGTGTGTGTGTGTGTGTGTGTGTGTAACAATAACAGATATAAAATAATTAGGTCCCACTCTGACCGGTCCTACAAGAAACCAGTGCTTGCAAAAGGTTCCAAGGTACGTATTGGATATGCACAAACCAGCATTGGGGGCATGCATACGCTATCTTGGCTTCAGTCTGAATCCAAGCGATATGATGTGACTTTGCAACTAAAGGGTTAATAATCTTTCAGTTTTTGTGTTACATCCCAGAGGACTGTGCTACGAAGTGAGAGTAGTGAGTTAGCGGGTATGTTGAGCCTAAAATCAGAGTTTTCAGAGTCACAAAGCTGGCTCTCTTTTAACCTGCCTAGATCTCCATGGTTACCTGGTCCAGAGCAGGTTATGTTAAGAGTTTAAGATTTCAATCAGCTAGAAGAAGCGTTTCTGTCTGTCTGTAAACCTGTTGAGCTGTACGTTGCTAAAACCACTGAATGAAGCTGTGTAGTTGCAGTATCACACGCTGTATGCATCAAGTTGCTACGGGAACCCTACGTATTCAGCTGGTGATGCAGAAATAGTATAAACCTGTTTTTATGTTTGATCCTGATTTGTAGCCAAGTTCGTTTACATGCTGGTACTGCAGCTGATAGAACGCAGATTAGACAAGTGATTATTCTACTGGCAGATATTGGAATTTGGCCAGAAATTAAAAAGACAGTGTGAGAGAGTCGAATGCACTTAATACAATATGCTTTAATATATCAAGTTTGTGCAGCTGTCAATTAGAAATAAGCAACTGCACTGATCAATAAAATATATTAACACACAATTAACAGTTTTCTACCAGTGTTGCTGTATTGTATCATTTGCTGTTGCAGCACTTTTTACCATCATACATTTTTATACTCCTTGTTGTTCTCTGTTAGAACAACCTGTTGACTGAAGTAGATGGTACATTGTTGGTTCATTTCTTGCAGAACCTTTTATGCAAACTTGCACAGTTTAAAGCAGTAAACCTGACTTATAGCAAAGAAAGCCGATAACCACCTTTGCAATGCCCGTTACCTCTGAAACTTTTTGTCTAATCGACTTATATACCCAAAGAAAACCTCAATATGTCAAACTTGGTTTGTAGTACAGCCCTGTGGTCTGCTAGGGTTAAGGGAAGAACATAAAACTGTCTGTTTTTGGTTCAGTAAAATATTTTATTGCTTAGTGACATAATTAACATAAGTGGTAGCAATACAGTGAAGTAGTGGTGGGTGGATCGATCCAAATATCGATAATATCAACACCAACGTTGGTATTGATATTGAACAATACCAGTGTAATGAGATCGATACTTTAGCTTCATTTCTCTCCTGTATGCCTGCACTGCTGTGGTTACATCAAAGAGGCGACCTGGCTGTCAGCTCTCCTGCTGTCAGAGCGGAGCACCACATTTTGCTCCTCTTTACTCTTGTGTTTGCATGTTTTACCGTCACGGGACTCAGTGGCGGCAGACAAGCAAGCTCAGCCAGCTACATCATATATCATGGTGGTGGAAAGTATAACTTTAATTTCTTCCATGGCTCTGACAGTCTGTTCCTGCCTGATGTGTAAAACGAGCTGTTTAGCTGTCGTGCGTTCCTCAACCAAAACTGAGGAAGGAAGAGACAGAGAGGGAGAAATCCAACACAGCTGATGATCAGACTGCAGCTAGGAAGATACTGTGAGCCATTTACAAAGTGTACACAATTAGTGTGTCCATAGGTATGAATGTGAATGTTTGTCTGTATATGTGGTGTATATATGTGGTTCTGTGATAGACTGGTGATCTGTCCAGAGTGTCCCCTGCCTTCACTCTAAGTCACCTGGGATAGACTCCAGCCCCCACACAACCCTAATGAGGATTAAGCGGTGTGTAGATAATGGAGGGATGGATGATTTTAGCTTCTAACCATGATCCGAAAATGATTGACTGCGGTCTTTCAAATTTAAAAATGTGCTAAAAGATGTAACACACCTATGTGTGCTGTTTTCTCCACTCATAGAAAACAACATGTGGATAAACTCAATGGCCTTCATCTTGGGCAAATGCTGACATAAGAACACTTGAAATCACTCCTTTTAAAGTAATTTTTCCTCTCACACCTGTCTGAGCACCGCAGCCACTGAGCAGCATCTACCATAGCCTGCACTCTGATGCGTTTAGGGAACACTGGTAAATATAGTGTCTGTCGATAGGCAAATGTTCAGCTAGAGAGGTGTTTCGCCTTTAACCAGGTGAGAGCAACCAACTGGCAATGTTTGTCGTAGCAGTGCGACTACTGAAAAAGTTTTCCTGGAGTATTGGTATCGGATTTGGTATCAGTGACACTGGCCCTGTATTTACTTGGTATCAGATCGACGCCAGATCTCATACTGTGGAGGAAAGTGGGCTGGTGTTAAGTCAATAAACCAAATAAATGCAAAGGAGGGTTAACAGTGATGCCAACTAGCTATGACACAAATAACAAAAGGAAACTATTAAACTCCTTACCCAAACTGAAAGACGTTGTTAGCAACTCTTCTGCGCCCAGTGAAGATAACAAAAAGTAAGTAACAAATGGGTGCAGGTGTAAAGAATCAGCTAAAATCTGGCCCAGTTTCAAGGCAGACAAACGAGTGCCTCGGACCAAGTAACCATTTTAGTGGGTACAGAAAACACAAAACAACGAGCAACAACTAACTCAAAGACACAACACTGTTTCCAGGAGTTACAGATTTACACCAAGACAATGAAAGATACAGAGATGAGGTGTTCACATCGAACCACAGTCGCCTGAACTGACAGTTTAGCTACAGGTTTATACCTTGGTGTGGGGATTGCTTTGGTTTGATTGGAGGGAAGAACTAGGCAGTGGTCCAATCAGCAAAGACGATAGGCGGGGAGAGGAAGGAGGGCTGGAGAGCAGGACTGGTGCTTCAGGCCAATTAGCTAAGATGACAGACAAACAGGGTGTTGGGCTCAGAAGACCACACAAACCATCTCTTCACACAGGTCAACAAGGGTCACTCAGCCACCAAGGGCCATGACAGTATTCTATCACTTTTTAATGTATATTTTCTGGCTCTCTTGCTGTCAGATCTTCACAGTTTATTGACAGATTTTTAATTCAGTGTGGTTTGTGATGAACCCAGACGGAAGTTCACAATCAGTGCCACTGCTCATTTAATTTTTGATCAACCACCCAATTTTAATGAAGCTTTGAGACTTAATTCATTTTTAAGTTGTTTATGATAACTGACAGAACATCATTTCAAGGTTAAATCTTTAACTGGTGAGCAAACGACGAATGATGTCGAATGTCTTTGAATCGTCCACTGGTCTGGAGAGAAGAGAACCGGCCCGACTGATGTATAGACGCCTGTGATGGATCAGATTTTCAAAAAAGATCTGCAGATTTCCTCATGCATTGGAAATACATTTCATCATCTGCATCCTTCATCTGGCCATCAATCAAGTGCTCTCCTTTTGTTGCTTCTATGAAAAGGACATATTATCGACCTTGGTCTCAAAAATTAAACATATTTTATCATTTTCTTCCTCCACTGTAATATACAGCATTTTATTGTGTGCTGCCATTTATCTCATAAGAATTCTCAGCTCAGGTTGGCTCATCACAGTTACAGTGGCCTCGCTTTGTGATCCAATACTTTGTTCAATGGCACTTTTTTGAAGTCTAAATTACAAGTTATAATCATTCAGTGTTTAAAAGGAAGTCTGAGCGTCTTTAATTGCAGTAATGTGCTTCATGTTTCTGAGTGCAATAGAATATGTGGGAAGCACTTAATTATTAGAAAGATATAACTTCCATCCATCTATCCATCCATCCATCCATCCATCCATCCATCCATCAGTGGATAATTGTCTGTTGTTCATACAGCACAGAGAAAATACTATTTAAGTTGTCAGTGAGTTAAGTTATTGGATCTCAACATTTTATTCATTCAAGACAGTCTCAACTCTGAAGCTGCCACAAGAATAAAGGTAAAGCTCAAAGAAGCCCCTGTAATTCAGTGGGTGATATTTGGAAATCACATCAAACTTAAGCCTGAGAATGACTCACTGTAAGAGCACGACTCTAAATCCCTTGAGGAGCAATAAGCAGAGGAGAGGAGATGAAAACTTGGAAAGACTTTTAGAAGTGTTAAAGGAGAAACGGGTTATTTCTCAAGGGTCCTTTGAGGACACCCTTATTTTAAAAAACAAAAAAACAAAAAACTGTTATCAAAGTGATTTGTATCATATCAGAACATAGTCTCACCCTGGAAAGCAATTTCCTCCAGAGACCAAGAACATTAGGAGGGGAAATTTGCAAAAATCTGATCTGCATGCTTTAAATTGCTTGTAATCCATCATGTTCAACAATACTTCATTGAAAAGTAAAAGAGGTATAAAGTATTTAAAACAGAAAAAGCTTTAGCTGTGTGCACCTGCGTGTGTGTTGTTGTATAAACTCATGATTGAATCCCATTAAATGCATGTGTGTGGTGGCGAGCTGTGACTATTCATAGGCACCTATAAGTGGTTATGAATGTGTTGAAAGTGATTTTCAATGGCCACATTATGAATCATGGTCTGCAATGGAGCCCATTCAGAAGCATCTGTTGCCTGATGCTGTTGCTGCCAAATGTGTGTGTGTGTGCGTATGTGTGTATGGCAGCGTTTGTGTGTTCTTCTATATATTGTGTTCATTGTGTCTAAGCATGGGGAGTGCTCTGTGGAAGTAGATCTGTGCCAAAAGAGGCCCGAAACCCCCGTAGGAGAGCCTTATCTGCACCGTGTGTGAATATGTGTGTGCGTGCGCCTACAAGACTTTCAGCATTGGTTCTGCTGAGGTTCGAAGCAAATGTCACTTTTTGATTTAGTGAAACTGTCGGTTCTCTCTTCCCATGAAGTGTGTGTGAGTGTGTTTCCATGCATCAAAAGAAGAGGATATGAAAGGTGAATGTCAGTCTTTGATGTAAAGCTTCCCACTGTTAAACTTCAGCTTCAATCAACATCTCAACTGCAGCACACACACACACACACACGCACACACACGCACACACACACAGGCACCAGCGCAGCCAATGTTTCACATTAAAGACTTCACAATGAGAATTTGAAAAGTCGAGACAGAAGCCAGACAAGAAAAAGAGCAGTGATCATCCTGCTCACCTGTTTGTCGCCCTACAAGGAGTCTGCATTTGTGTGCGTTTCACTGTGTGTTTGTTTACGTCTCGGTGTAGTTGCAGAGGCGTTTGTGTTACTTGAATGTGGCTGCGCATGTGATCATTTACATGATCACACAGCGAATTTGGCAACAGACCACCAGCCTACCATCTGCTGCTAACAGAGCATGCAGAGTGGGAGCGTGCACGGCGGGCATGCACACACACAAACACACACCTGTCAATCCTTTCTGTGTTGTGTGTGTGTGTGTGTGTGTGTGTGTGTGTGTGTGTGTGTGTGTGTGTGTGTGTGTGTGTGTGTGTGTGTGTGTGTGTGCGTGTGTGCAGTGCTTCGATACACCACACTGACTTGTTGGATTAATTGTGTGATTTATTCAGTTGGTTTCTGATTTGGGGTGAGGCAGCCTTTTCCAAGGGGTGGAAACCGTCATTAAAGCTGACATCACTCCTCACACACAAACATACACATGCACGCACGCACGCACACACACACACACACACACACACACACACACGCACACATGCTCTCTCTCTCTAAAACACACTAACAATGCAGCTGCTGCATAGCATAACATTGAAAATGAATAGACTTGTGCATTTCCTGCATTACACAATGTATTGTTTATTATAGAGTAACGGTGTGTGTATTTGTGTATTTGTGTGTGTAGGTGTGTGTGTGTGTGTGTGTGTGTGTGTGGGTGTGTATCCTCTTTAGAAAGGTGTCATAATGGCCCCCTGCTGTTCAGACCTCAATTAACCCCCTGCAACTGCACAGCAGAGAGACAGAGTGAGGAGGAGGGCCGAGGGTAGGAAAGATGAAAGCGGTGACTGGGTGACGGTGCAGAGGACTGATAGAGAGATTGAGAAAAGTGGATTTTGTGATTGGTAAATTTCTCTCTCCTTCTCTGAGGGGTCATATTCTTCCTGTCTGCTCTTTCATCTATCCATCTACCCCCGTGCCCCCTGTCAGTCTGAGAGGCGCCTGGGGGCAGATGGAGAAACTGAATTCAGGAGAGAGACTCGGACAATGGCGGGTTGAGTGAGCTTTACAAACCCCAAACGTCGAGTGGACGGCCTGTGAAAGCCGCTAGCCTCGAGGCTCGCAGAAATTTCTAACCATTCACACACACATACACACATACACATACATATACACAGAGGCAAGGAGAGAGAGCAAAAGAGCTCTTTCTTCTTTATATCGATAATAATAGCTATTAAAGCAAGGCCATTTCACAAAAAGTAGCTTGGGACAATCAGAGCAAATGTGGCCCATAGCCTTTGGCTTGTGTGTGAATGTGACCCTGTAGATGGAGTCAGAGAGGAAAAGTGACTATGAGCGACCGTAAGCAAAAATCAACTCATATGGTGCCAGTTAAAGCCGCCGGAGTGTCCATTTACAGATGTGACAGCCTCGTCCTATTTCAACTTTGCTCCGAGTCTTTGTTCGATCTGTCCTCTCATAAAGTTGATAGAGGCAAAGTAATGAACTTTTATCCCATTAGCTCTCCTGGCACCATCATTCTCCTGCCCTCAGCAGTCACGCTAATAAAATATATTTGAGCTGAGGACAGCAAACACAGGAGCAGACAAACACAGGCACAAGCACACACGTGAACACAAAGGCCCAGCAGCACATATCGGCACCCGAATCTACTCAAACTCAAAATCAATGTAGGAGCATGTCGCTTACTAAAACATGCTGGCATTAGATATGTGCACAAAAAAACACACACACACACACACACACTGACACCAAGGGGAGACGAGGGTCAGACAGGACTGATTGTCTCTTCCAGTCGCTCCAGAGAGCATATTGATTTTTCCCACACTCCTCTTTCTACACACCTCCCTCTCATTCTCCTGCCTCTTCTCTCTTGTTCCCTCCTAAAGGAGCCTTCATATTTTTCTTTCCCTCCCTCTCCTCCCTGTTTTTGTCCCCCCCAAACCCCACTGTTTCTTACCTCCTGACTCTATTACGTTTTCTCTGTTTTTCAGCCACTTGCCATGGCTTCCCCTCTGTGCTGAGGTGACTCTCACCTCAGACACTGACCTTGATTTCTGTACTGACACAATGTATCCACAACATGCTCTGGGTGCATATGGTGCTGCAAAAAAAAAAAAGCATCTGTGCTGCACTTCAAAGGTGCTTCAAACCTCATATGATTTACTTCCGCTGCTTATACCTCAGTGCCACAACATGCAGGACTCCACGCATCGCATATCCTCGCATCTGACAGAAAACAGGCCTCTTCTATAAAGCCCCCATCTGCAACAGGACTCCTGCCCTTGTCAAGGAATCATACACTGTGTCAGTACTTAAGAGCCTTTTCTATCGCACAGCTTACAACCTGCAATAACTCATTCACTCACTTGGTCTTTCTGTTCTCTGGCTGCTGAAAGAGGAAAAAAAAATACTTCAGCATGAACAAATCCACGGACAAATTCCTAGATTATGCGCCGTGCGATAAACAGATGATATATCTCCAGCATGGACACTGTTGTTGAAGTGTGCATGTGAATATCTGAGTGTGTCAGAAAGCAGTGTTTTATGTGCACTAGTTATTAGCTCCATGTGGCTTTTGTCTGATTCAGCATGCTGGAAAAACAACTGAGGAAAGGAAAGAAAAGAAATGAAGAGTATTAATCTTCATTGGTCTTTATTCTGTTTTAACTCGGCAAAAAAAACAACAGAGAAGGAATCTTTCTTTTTTTTTCATCCACCATCTACTCTGTCTGTTTCTGCTTGCTCTGTGTCACCTAGACTACATGTTCCACAATTTGGCGAGACAAGGGATATATTCTATTTCCCTTCTAATCTCAATTCGGGTTCAGCAATGGGTTCAGGCAGATGTTTAATCTGTTGTCACAACAATGCTGCTCAACAAGCCAGCTCTGCACAACGCACAATTAGTTTCACACACATGTTTATCTTGTACTTACGGCCTATTTTAGGATAATGGCAGTTGAGTTGTTTTGGTTCAGGTCCATGGAAAAGCCACAGTCAGAGTAGCTGCGCTTAAACACACAAACACCGAGGGATAATTGTGTAAAAGGATTAGAATGGCTGGGACTCCATTGTTGCACCACATGACGGAAATATGCAAGACTGTCATGTCTGGTTGGGTGCCTTCCTCTGTCGTTGCTAAATAGACTAAATCAGACTTCAGCAAAGACACACAGGTAATGCTAGACAGTTTAATCCCATTGTTTCCT